>NW_028258315.1:9874015-10025530 GCF_053883595.1 Heterocephalus glaber
AATGCAGGTGCCAATCAGAGGACTAAACCCTCCTTCCATAAAGCCCACATTCACGCCATGATGATGGTAGGAAGCACAGGCATGGCTGGTGAGAAGGAGGCAACTGACCAGGGGAGGTCAGGACCCTGGCTCCTGTGCCCTAAGCCACAGAGAGCAAAAGGTTCACCGCCACCATGCAAACCTAGGTTCAGGAATTGATTTCAAATCAGGTCCTTAAGGATAATGTGGAGGGTAATTATAATCATTATTGTTATTGTCATTATACCTTGCAATTACCTTGGCTTAATTAATTCCAACTTGTGAAGTGCTTGGAGATCTTCAGATGAAAGGTGCCACGTTACTCTGAAGGGTCATTATTCTTCTGCTGCTCCTTTCATCCAAGGTGATTATAGCTCTTCACAAGCATTAATTAATCCTCATAACAGCCCCAGAAAGCAGATAAGCGTAGGAGTCACCTGCGCTGGGTCCAAGAGAGACATTTACCCAAGGAGTTTAGTGATAGCTGTTGGTACCAGTTGGGCTGTGGGAGGCCCCCAAATCACAGGGCTTTGTTACTTGACCATCAGCAATTTGTACGATCTCCCAGTTAAGTGACAATGCAATGAAGAACAATACCAACACAGCCTAGTTTCTTTTAAAATGATTATGTAGGGGTAGAGATGTGGTACAATGTGTGTTTAGCATACAAAAAGCCCTAGGCTCAATCCTCAGCACCAAAAAAAAAAAAAGAGAGAGAGAGAAAAGGATAAAACAAGATTATGCAATTTATACCCAGCAAGAGATACCCTCGAAGGCTTAGTTATGGTGGAAGAGGTGAGGGGAAGGAATACATGTATTAATTTTCAATGACTCAGCAACTTTATAATCAAATAAAATATTTTCATGTGTCCTATAGTAAAGCATTTGCCCAAAGTCACAAAAGTATGGAGCCTAAATTGGAATAGCCCTTAGTTCAAAATCACTGACTGAGTTAGATTTTCACTGAGATGTATTAATTATCTTCTTTACCACTGTTTACACCCCCACTTGAAGGTGAAGGGCATTTGAGAATAAAACACCATGAGGGAGGAATCTTATAGACACAAGTCAGTACATTTTAATAGAATTTTTGAGGAGATTTTCCCCTATAGCTTCTAATCTGTTTTTAGCAAATATAAAAAGAGCAAAAGATTTGTGAAAAACAGGTCATACATCCCGCTGATTTTCAATCTGAAAATCCCAAATTGAAAATGTACCAAAATCTGAAGCTTTGGGGACCCAACATAAAATTCCACATCATGAAACTTGGTTTTACACACAAAATCATTAAACATGTATAAAATTACCTTGCTTCTGCATGTATAATTGTACATGAAACATAAATGAGGGAACATGAGGAACATGAGGGTCATTTTCTCAAGATACTCTATATATATGTTCAAAACCTGAAAGAAACAAATCTGAACTCACAAACATTTCCAAGAAGGAATAATCAACCTGTATAATACGGGAGCTTGACGCACATCAAAGATACTTGTTTTCTTCTGCCGAAGCTTAGGAATTTTTGTGCCATTTGCTTAGAAATGTGTGTGAGTGACTGAGACTCATGTGTTAGACTGGGTCTTGGTCCTACAATGGGGACAAGGTCCCCAGCCCAGATTTCTCAGAACAGGCTGGGAGTCGCTCTGTCCTCTCCGCAGGGACAGGGTGTCCACACCCTGGTGGCAGCCCTGGTGAAGAGGAGACGGACAGGACTTGCCTAGCACACTTGGCACTGAACTGAATTCACCTGGGCCAACAAACACTATTATTGCACCGTCACAAATACTGATGATGATTGTTCCTCACATTACTATCATTATTGCTGTTACCATCAAATATAATAAACTCATAATTACTACTGGACATTCATCACAGAGCACAACCTCAAAACAGGCTCCACAGAGCTTTATAATCTAGATGGGCAGAAAAAGAAACTCCATCTATTAAGTGCAATTAAAATAGCCAGAATCTGTTTTTCACCATGGATTGCTGTTTTCAGAGTATACAAAATTATTCACCGAGGTGTATATGTGCAGTAAAGGTTGGCTTTTCAGGAGAAGGAAATCTTTTTGAAATACTGCTATCCCACACTTCCCAGGACATCTTGGCATATAGTAAGTGCTCAATAAATTTTTGTTACTCTCTGAAAGTAAACTGTATTAACCTGTTATCTAGGCAGCATATTTTATCCAGAGTAGAAAAGTTACTAAGACATATACAGCTGATGCTCCATGTCTGTGGGTTCTGTATCCATATACTCAACTAGTTGCAGATTGAAAATAGTCAACAAAATTGTGTCTGTATTTAACACATATAGACTTCTTTTCTTGTCATTATTCCTTAAACAATCCAGCATGACAGCAATGTGCCTGGCATTCCCACTGTATTACATACTATAAGGACTCTGAAGATAACTGGAAGTCCACAGGATGGTGGTCATAGGTTACATGAGGATGTTTAGCTGAGGGACCTGTGCATCTGGCGGTTTTGGCATTGGCAGAAGTACCAGAGCCAATTCCCTCTGACACCAAGGGACAACTCTTCTTATTTTAATAATACATTTTAGTAGTTAAATTCATCTCTTATGATTTGATTGAATGGAGGTCTTACATTTAATATTGCTTCATTGAGCACCAATTATCATAACACTAAGTATTGAACATTCTAGTAATTCTAAGACCTAGTTTCGGGGGACTATTTTTTGTTCTTTTGGTTTTTATGGTATTAGAAATTGAAGCCAGGGCCTTTGCACTGAAATATATCCCTAACCCTTTTAATTTTCTGAGGCAGGGTCAAGCTAAGTTGCCCAGGCAGGGTTCAAACTTGTGATCCTCCTGCCTCAGCCTCCCAAAATTCTGGGATTATAGGCATAAATCATTACACCCAGCTCAGGGAAGAGCTGTTGATGAAGACAATGGAAAGACAGCATGAGAGCTCCTAACAAAAGGAAGAATGAAGCCAATACAAACTGAGAAAGCAGGAGATTAGGAAGCTGACTGCGTACCTCACTGGATCTCCTGAAACCAGACCTTGCCTTGTAGGTAAAGCCAACTGCTAGCAGAAGCTTCCCCCAGTTCCTGCCCATGTGAGTGAAGCTCTGTGCATTGGATTTACAAATCCCGCTTGCATTGGTGGAGCTGCTGCCCAGGCTCCTGTGCACATGCTCCTCCCACTGGAGCTCATCTGTCACTGTGCGGCTGGCTGGTGGGGAGGCCCCTTTCTCTGAGTCTGCAGGAGGGCCAGCCCCCCACGACTGCTCTGACTCATGCGCTGGGACCCCCCATGACTCTTTAGCATCTACTCTAAAGAGGTAATTCTAATACATACAAGGCTAAAGTCAGTCATCCTGGAGTTTTATTTATTGTGTCTGTATGCAGATGGTACTCAAAGTATTTAAGCACATTTGACCGCCCAGGATCCATGATTTATTGCAGGAGGTGGCAAAGAGAGGCAGACTTGGCATGGGCCCCTCACAGGTATAGAAGGATGAGGACACCACCGGGCAGCTGGCTTCTCGGCAACCAATGACAGGGAGACCTCTCGTCACATTAGTTTTCTAATCAGAACTGCTGGCCCAAAGCACATCCCCATCTCCACTAGAAGCACTTCATATATTTCTCTGTGTGTATGAATCTGTCTCTTTTTGTTGTACCAGAATTTACTGGCCATTATGCAAGTTTAAAAAAAATGATGCCCACTATCAAAAGATTGACTGGCTTTCCAATGGGAAGGTTCGTAGAGTGCAAAGTGACAAATTTGGAAATCAAATGAGGACAAAACATAACTTCCCTATAATGGAGCGAAGGCCCACCCAACCCTCTCCCTTCTTTCCTCCAACTTTATTATTCATACCTCTGCCTTTTATCTCTGTGCTCCTTTGTTTTGTTTTCCAGGTGCCCAGCAAGAGTGGCAGCAGAGAGCTCTGGGTTCTGGGCGCGACTCTGCAGCCAGCTGGATCGCACTGAATTAGTCAAGTACTTCATTATCTCTCCTTTCTGCACATTTGGCTCCAGGTAATAAATGCCCAAACAAGACAGCCTTCTGCTGCACTGTCTGTGAAGTTCCAGGGTCTGGGCCAATTCCACAGCTCAGCTCTGTGCCCTGGGAGGGCACTGAGTTTCATCCCTGCCTGCAGTGCCTCCCAGCCCGCATTTAGTTATAGCAGTTCTCTAACCATGGAGCTGCTGATAACGGCCGGCTTGGGAGCCCTGGAGCCCTGGGAGGCCTGGCTGAGTTGGGGGACCGGCTGGAGAGCCAGCCCAATTATGATGTTGGGAGAGATGTCCGCTCCTAGGGAGCTGCTCTTGTTAACAGGCAGTGGGGCTGGGGCCCGAGGCAAGGCCGTTCTGACAATGCATGAGCAGAAAATCACATCTCTAGGCTTGGTGGGTAAAGCCACAGGGTGGAATTCTGAAAAATAATCAAAAGGCCACCCTTCGAGAGTCATGTCAGAATAAATCAGGATGTTAATTGCATAGCCTTTTCCGGTTTGTTAGTAGATCTGAAATAAGGAGCTGCTTAACCTTCGAGGGAAGGAAGATCCAGGTTGAGACCTCCAATCCAACTGCATTGTCCTCTGCCTGCGGTTTAACCCTCCCTAGGTGGACTGGCACTGTTGCACACTGCCACAGGACCTCCAAAGCCTTCCTTCTAGTTGATGGTCACCCAGACACCTAAACCCAAGGGTGCAGAATCAACAAGATTGAGCTCTGCTCTGTCCCTTTTCAGCCAGCCCCACAGAGGAACTTTTAGGGCAACCAGGCTGCAATGTCATAGAATTTTAAATGCATTTAAGAAAATCTGGCTAAAGGGGTGATATTTTAAAGATAACACTATTTTACTGTAACTACGGGTAGGGAAGTGGGTGACCTATAAGGAAGGCTAAAAATCAGGACTCATGTATATCCCATCTTAAAACAAGAGATCATTTCACATTCTTGATTCACCATGAGAAAATCTACAGAGACAGGGAAAGTATGACCAAATCTCATTTTATCAAAGTTTACAGCAGTCCTTATCAAAGAAAATGGGAGAAGGAGCTCTGAGGTGAGACAGGGAACCCCTCCCTTTGTACCCCTACTCCAAGTTAAGGACCAAAGTGACAGAAAAGCTTTCCCTGGCAACAAAGCTCTAGACTTGAAGCATTTAGATAAAAATATCAATGACAAAATACTGCTAAATTAATCCAACTTCTTTTGATTATTGATGTCCTACTGTTTTGTACCTGAAATAACATACAAGATGCATCAGTCATTTATAAATTATTCATTCAGTTATTTTGGCAGCAGTGTCTCTCCATTTATCAACTGATAAATGTACAGAAGATAAGAAGGTAATTTTATAGTCTCTTGACATTTACCTTTAACATGATTTTCATATTTAATAAGGGGGAAACACTAATGAAATACATCTGACAACACTGTAGGCATCACAGATTAACACCAGCAAAAATGAGCCTGATCAATGAATCCAAGAGTTGGTTCTTTGAAAGATTAAATAAAATAGACAAACACTTAGCCAACCTCATCAAAAGAAGGAAAGAAAAGACCCAAATCCAAGCAATTAGGAATGCAACCACAATGGATCCTGCAGAAATCCAGAAGATCATCTGTACCTGCTTTGAGAGCCTCTACTTTAATAAGAGGGAAATTTCAGAAAAAATGGACAGATTCCTAGATACATTTGAATTAACAGAGCTAAATCAAGATGATATAAAAATTTTAAATAACCCAATATTAGTCAATGAAACTGAAGAAGTAATAATAATTTTTAAAAACTACCAACAAAGAAAAGCCCAGGTCCCTGATGTATTCACTGCTGAATTCTACTACAACTCTAGAGAAGATCTACTGCCATTATTCCTCAAACTCTTTAACGAAATTGAAAGGGAAGCAATGTTCCCAAAGTCATTCCTGGAAGCAAGCATTACCCTGATACCAAAACCAGAGAAAGGCCCAAGCAAAAAAAGAGAACTACAGGGCAGTCTCCCTAATGAATATAGATGCAAAAATCCTCAATAAGATACTGGCAAACAGAATGCAGCAAATCATCAAGAAGATTATACACCATGATCTGCAGGATTCATCTTAGAGATGCAGGGATGGCTCAATATATGCAAATTAATAAATGTAATTCAACACATTAACAGAAGGAAGGACAAAAACCATATGATCATCTCAATAGACACAGAAAAAATGTTTGAAAAAGTCCATCACTCATTCATGTTAAAAATCCTACAGAAAATTGGACTAGAAGGTCTTTATCTCAATCTGATAAAAGCCATCTATAACAAACCAAGAGCCAAAATTATACTAAACTGAAAGCTTTCACTCTAAAATCAGGAACAAGATAAGGATGCCCACTATCACCACTCCTATTAAAAACAGTTCTGGAAACACTGGCCAGAGTAACTAGACAAGAGAAAGAGATAAAAGGAATACAGATAGGAAAGGAAGAATGTAGATTATCATTTTTTGTGGATGATATGGTAGTCTACAGACAAGACCCCAAAAACTCCACCAAAAAAATGATTTAATAACCAAATTTGGCAGAATATAAAGTCAACACTCAATATAGTGAAAACGGCCATAGTTCCAAAACTGATAGCATTCCACACAAAACTAGAAAAAACAATCCTAAAATTCATATGGGACCAGAAGAGACCTAAAATAGCAAAAGCAATTCTGGGCAACAAGGGCAAGGCAGGGGACATCATAATCCCAGATTTGAAATTATACTACAAAGCTACAGTGATTAAAAACAGCACAGCACTGGCAAAAAAAAAAAAAAAAAAAAAAAATAGGCTCAAGGATCAGTGGAGCAGAGTAGAAAATGCAGAAACAACTCCAAGCGCATTCAAAGAGGTCAGCACCCTCACTGGAAAACAAAACCTCTTTAATACACGGTATTGGGAAAACTGACTTCCCATAGGCCAAAGATTAAACTTAGACCCATCTCTCTCACCATGCACAACACCAAAATTTAAATGCATCAAAGATCTAAATATAAAAACAGAAACACTTAATCTGCTGGAAGATAAAATAGGTGAAACTCTTGAAGACATAGGTATAGGCAAAGACTTTACTAATAAAACCCTGCTCACACAGGAAATATTATAAAGAATCAACAACTGGGATCACATCGAATTAAAAAGCATTTTTGCACAGCAAAAGAAATCAACAGAGTGAAGAGACAATCCACAGAAAATGGAAAAACAAACTTTTTTTTCCAGCTACTCCTCAAAGGGGTAATATTTAGAAATATAAAGAGCTCAAAAAGTCAGAACCCCCCAAACTTAAAGACCCAATCTAAAAATGGGCATCTGAAATCTCAGATGAAGTACAAATAGCAAATAAATAAATGAAAAAGAGGTTCCATACCACTGGTCTTTTGTGAAATGCAGATTAAAACAACACTGAGATTCCATCAATGGATTAATGGATAAAGAAAATGTGGTTTTTATATACAATGGAATACTACAAAGTAGTACTTTGCCATAAAGAGAGTATTACTGTACCATAAAAAAGGATAAATTTGAGACATTTTTAGGTAAATGGATGTACCTCGAGATCATAATTTTAAGTGAAATAAATCAGACACAAGCTTTAATATTTTATTGTTTCTCTTGAGTGGGAAACCCAAAGGGTAAATCGGGAGGGGAACACAATGGAGGATTGGGAAGTAGGAATAACATGTTCAAATGGGAAGGGGAAGGGGGAAGAAGGGAAAAGGGTATTTTAAAAATTACAGAATGGAAGGAAGAAATAGAAACAAAGCTTCTGTAAATGGGGAGGGGATGAAGGGTTGAAGGGAGAGGAGGGGAATGAGAGAAAAAGAATTAAGACATATATAGGTACAAATTCTCTATGATGAATGTGATCATTATGCATGTCAAATATGTACTGCTACAAAAAATAAAATAAAATAAAAAGGTTCCTGTCTCTACTGCC
The DNA here is from genome assembly GCF_053883595.1 of Heterocephalus glaber. Taxonomy (NCBI): domain Eukaryota; kingdom Metazoa; phylum Chordata; class Mammalia; order Rodentia; family Bathyergidae; genus Heterocephalus; species Heterocephalus glaber. The sequence continues at coordinate 9,881,986 of NW_028258315.1, forward strand.
TTAAACAAAGTACCAAAGGTTTTACTATGAGGTAAATGTAAGAGGTATTGTTTCTCAAGTAGCTCCATCCTGCTTAAGAGGTACCCTGCTTAGAGTCATCAAGTGGCTCAACAGTGGCTAAGGGAGGGTCATTGTGTGGGGGGTGGGGGTGGGGGAGGGTTCCCAGCCTGATCTCTTGGGAGTTTCAGAGGGTTAAGTAAATCCAACAAGTGGTTCTACACCCCTCTCCTTAAGGAGTTAGTGGGCCCCAGTATGGAGACAAAAAACCCTCAGTAGGGACTTCTTCTATGCTTCTATGAAAGACACTGTTGTCATCCTAGCTTCAGACAGAGACATCTGTCTCGTAAATACTTGAGTCTCACAAAGGATGCTCTGTGGGCTCAGATCAGGTCTCCTTCTGCACGAGACACCAACTTAAGGGCCCAAGACCTACTTGTCTCTCTCTACAGTCCCCAAGATGAGTCATGGAAGCCATATGAACCATGCCCTACAGATTCCACCAACTCTTCCCTAGACTGAAGCCTGATCAGTGGGAAAAGTTTGACCCTAGCAGTTTGAAAGAGGAATAATTTGTCTATTATTGCAATACAGTTTGGGATGAGCCCAGAGTGGAGCTTCTTACTCCTCTAACTCACAGTTCACCAGCCCCTGAGTGAGGTCCCAGGATCATAGGGGACCACTTGAGACAAGGTGCCTTTTCAGCTGCAGATGTCCAGCAATGCAGACCACAGCTAGGTCAACTTACAGAGGGTCCTAGTAAGTTTGCAGATGGGTTTCAAACTTTGACCCTCGTTACTGACCCATCATGGTAAAATAGCTGATTCATCTTGGCCACTTGCTATACCCCAGATGAAGACAAAGAATCCTACAAGTGCCTAAAAACTATGCAAATGATCAGTATGTTTGAAGAAGGGAAGAAAACCACCTTGGAGAAGCTATTCTCCGTTCAACGTAACCAAACTGGAACTACAAATATAGATCCATCTTCCAGGGAGGGAGAGGCACTGGTGGGACATCATTTCATCTGTCAGTCAGCCCAAAATATTCAGTATAAATTACAAAAACTTCAGATGAGTCCACAGACACCAATGACCCAATTGCAGGACATGGCCTTTTCTGTGCTCAACATTCAAAAGAGAAAGGCCAAGACTATAGTTGTCGCAATCGGTAATGCTTTAAACTCACCCAAATCATCCAAGGGAAAATCCAAGGACAATTGCAGCCTCAAGAAGACCACCCACTGGGCACACGACTGCACCAAGCAGGCCCTGCTTTGAGTGTCAGGTGGCCAGTTTGCCTGACTCATGGCTCTGGAGGGTTGACTGTCTGTGCTCCCAGACAGGGCCTGGGCCAGCCAAAACCCTTGTTTCCCACTCTGAAGAGACTCAGGGAAACCTACAAAGTCCCATTCACAGATATAACCATTTTCTGTGAGGAACCTTGAATAATCTTAGATGTCATGAGTGAGCCAATTTGATTACAGGGGCAGCTCATTCTGTTTTGACTTTCTTCTCTGGAAAACTCTCCTCTAGATCTATAGCCACAGTTGGAGTCAAGAGGATCCCTTAGACAGAGCTTCTTTACTCCTGCTCTGACATGTCACTTTGAAGGCCAAATGTCTAACCATGAGTTTCTAACTATCCCACAGTGTCCTACTTGGTTGCTAGGAAGAGATTTACTAGGAAAACTATGGGCAATTCTTAAATTCCAGCAAAGGTCAAAATGGATTCTACCTGTTCTGACTATACCAGGTCTCCCTAACCTGATTAGCCAACAGGTGGATCCTGCTACATGGTATAATGAAATACCTGGAAGGGCAAATTCAGCTATGCCAGTAGTTATCAAATTAAAAGACCCCAGCCAATTTCCTAACAGAAAGCAGTATCCAATCAACAAAGAGGCATGTAAAGGCCTCCAACCTCTCATAAACAGGTTTCTCAAATATGGCCTTCTGTAGCCTTGTCAGCCCCCTTGCAATACTCCCATTCTCCCTGCAGTAAAACTCTCTGGAGAATACAGGGTGGTGTAAGACCTCCAGTGCATTAATATAATCCCAATCCGTCCTCTGGTGGCAGATCCATATACAGTTCTCTCCCAAATTCCAGAGAACACTAATTGGTTCTCAGTCTTAGATCTCAAAGATCTTTTTTATTTCCATCCATCCAGATTCCTGGTTTTGTTTTTCAAGAAGAAAAACAGCAGTATTCATGGACAGTACTCCCACAGGAGTTTAGAGCTAAATAGTCCTTACCTTTTCACTTGGGCACTTGAGAAAGACTTAAGAAACCTATAGCTTAAGTAGGGAACCATCCTACAGTATGTACATGCTATTCCGATTTGCTGCCCAACTTGGGAGTTATCCAACTATAATATTCAACAGACCCTCAATTTTCTAGTTAAGAAGGGACATAAAGTCTCAAAAATAAGGATATAAAGGCCCAGATATCCCTCTAGAAAGTTCAATATTTGGGATAAATTTTTACACCTGGGGAATGACAGCTGTATAGGGACAGATCCAGGCTCTTTGTGATCTTGGGTCTCCTACCAGCAAACTACAGCTTTGCTCCTTCCTGGAAATGGTCAGCTTCTGCTAAAGCTGGATAATTAATTTTAGACTAATGGCAAAACCTTTATATGAGGCTGTCAAAGAACCTAAGTCTGTGTCCCTAGAATGAACAAAGGTGACTGGCAATGCCTTCAGAGAAATAAAACATGCCCTTACTCAGGCTCCAGTACTGGGAATACCTGACTTAAGGAAACCCTTCTTCCTCTACATATCTGAAAAGATGGAAATTGCTTTTTGAGTCTTGACCACAAGCCTAGGACAATAACTCCACCCAGTGTTATACTTTTCAAAAAAACTAGATGGAGTGGTTGCTGGATGGCCACCCTGCCAGGGGCAGTAGCAGCTGCAGCTATGCTAACAGATATAGCTGCAAAATTACCTGTAGGACAGAGACTAAAAGTCCTGACTCCCCATCAGGTCAGGGCTATTCTAGAGACAAAAGGTTGCTTGTGGTTAACAGGAAACCAGCTTGTCAAGTATCAGTCCATGCACTTAGATACCCCTGAGATGATTATCAAAATTTACACCACTCTTAACCCTTCCTCACTAATGCCTACAGGCCCAGAAGTTAGCCACTCTTGTGATCAAGTGATCTCTCAGACCTATGCAAGCAAGCTGGACACCAGTGGCCTGCCCTTCTAAAACCCTGAAGAGGTATGGTTTATTGATGAAAGTAGCTTTGCCCAAGAAGGACATCAAAAGACAGGATACGTAGTTGTCAGTTCACAACAGGTCACTGAGGTCAACTTCCCCCAGGGACCTCTGTTCAAAAAGCACAGCTCCTAGCTCTTACTTGGGAATTGATATTAGGAAATGGCAAGAAGCTACATATCTATAGACTCCAAATACGCTTTTCTGGTGCTACATGCCCATGCAATCTGGAATGAAGGAGCTTTCTGACTAATAAACAATCATCTATAAAACACAAGCAGGAAATTCTACAACTCTGAGAGGTAGTCTATCTTTCCAAGCAGGTCACCATCATTCATTCCAAGGGACATCAAAGAGACATGTCTGAAGGCTGACAGGGAGAAAAGAAGGACAGCCCTACAACCCCTCAAGACCCTGGCCTTATTCTTCACTCCTGAGGAACCATCCTGGTCCTTCCTCAAAGAATGCAGTGATAAGCTATAACAATCCTACATGGGAAATGGTCACTAGGATTTTCGCAGGACTAAGAAGAAAGCTCTCCCTGAGAACCTCTGCAAGACCTCAGGCTCCAGTATTGCTCCAGGTTTTTCTTCTTCAGCCCAGTGAACCACAACAACCCAAGGTAGTTGAAACACATATACTCCTCAGTAGATAAGGCCTTCATCAGGAAGTAGCTATATGAAGATGAAGACCTCCACTCCTTCGGCACCCCATAAAGAACTATGGGGATGTGTGTCTCTCAAGGGGAAATGAGACAGGAGATTAGGGCATGGAAAAGCTGACTGTGGAAGTAGGCATGGCCTGTTAACTACAAAACCCCAGGACACATATGCAGAACAGTTCCCAAAGCCTGCATGTGGACTTCTCATGAGAACTCGAGCAGGTTTTAGATAGGGTGGCCTAAACCTGATGTCAGCCTGAGGAGTGAGTGATACAAAAAGGACAGTCCAGACCGAGTTTTTGCCACTGTGTTCTCTCTTGCATGATGGCCCACTCTCACTGTAGAATGTACTTCTTTTCCTACTTTTACTTGGCCCGAACTCACTCTGCAGAGCCTGTTTCTTTTCCTATTTTCCTATCTTTTTCTTACCTAAAACTCTGCTACCATGTGTGCTTGTCTTGACCACTTCTTTGCTCAGGACAGAAAGAACCTAGAAACCACCTCCAGAAGGAGACTGCAGCACCCAAGGATCCATCAATACCCTCACAACTCAAGACCACCATTTGAAGAGGCTTTAGGGTTTTCTCTTCTGTGCATTCAGAAATGTTTCCCCCTCACAAAAACAAAATCATACTGCAAATTGTAACTTTAAAATGTATTAATACATCCTAGCCATGCACCTTTCCATATAAAAACGTAAAGTCCAAATTATCATTTTGAACAGCTGCTAGTATTTTGACATTTTATAATTACTAAATGGACTATAAAACACACATCAGTGAACATCTTAGCTTTTCTGTGGTACTGGGTATTGAATCCATGGCCTTTACATTTTGCTACACCACCAGCCCTTTTCCCTATTTTGAGATAAGGTCTCCTTAAATGGCTAAATTGGCCAGGCTGGTCTCGACTTGGGCTCCTCCTGCCTCAGCCTTTCAGAGTGATGGGATTCCAGGCATGTAAACCAAACTGGACTTGGCATTTTTATTTATTTGTCCTGTTATTTTCTACTAATAAATTATTAAAAATTATATCACAAAAGGGATTAGTACTGGAATTGAAATTACCACTGGAATAGTGATTAGTACTGGTGTGGGCAGCAGCACTGGAATAGGGATTACTACTGGAAACGGGATTGCCACTGGAAAGGGATCAGAGCTGGAGGGAGATCAGCACCCTGATTGGGATTTCCACTGGAAAGGAATTAACACCAGATCAGGAATTAACACTGGAAAGGAATTAACACTAAATGGGGATTAGCATAGAAATTGGTATTAGCACTGGAAAAGGATCAGCACAGGAATTGTGATTAGTACTGGAAATGGATAAGGATAGGAATTGGGATTAGCACAGGAAAAGGTTCAGCACTGGAATTGGGGCTGACACTAGAAAGCGATTAGCACTGGACTGGGGATTAGAACTGGAAAGGGACTAGCACTGGGATTGGGATAGCACTGGGATTGGAATAGCCCTGGAACCGATATTAGCACTGGAAACTGATTAATACTGGAATTGGGATTAGAACTGGAAAGAGATAAGGATTGAAAGTAGGATTAGCCCTGCAAAGGAATTAACACTGGAATTGGGATTAACACTAAAGTTGAGATTAGCACTGGAAATGTATTAGCGCTGTAACTGGGATTAGTATTGGAAAGATACTTCCACTGGAATTGAAATTAGCACTGGAAAGGGATAGCATTTCAATTGGGATTGGCATTGGAAAGGGATTAATACTAAAATTTGCATTAGCACTGGAAAGAGATTCACACTGGAATGAAGATACTAGCACTGTAAAGGAGATTAGCATTGGAATTGGCACTAGAACTGAATTGCACCTGATCTTGGAGCTTTGGCCAAGAGGTCCAGAAACACACCAGCTCAGTCTGCTCCCTTCTTGATGTACTCCCATATGCATCTACAGAACAGAACGTAACTGGAATTTTGGCTTTTATTTTGTGGCTTGCGTATTTGAGTCTGAGTGGGTTTACTTCATGGCCTAAACAGGGGGAGGCATTGTTTTTATTTTTGGGTTTTGGCAAGGTGGTGGACTAAACAGTTATGTTTTCTAGAACGTATCTGCCAGAAAAACTGAACAGGGATATGGACGAGATTTTCACCTGGTGGCTTTATTTATGCCAAAGCATAAATAAATGAATGCTCACTTAATAAATAATGAATGCTCACTTGAGCATTCATGCCAATCTGTCTCCTTAATTCTTGGTAAAAGTTGCAATGAATAATCCCTTCACTGCCTACCTCTCCACTATAACTACATTTTATTTCTGCTTACTTCCCACCTTTCTTTCCATTCTACTCAATGTCCCTAATTAATATTCTACAACCTTGCTAGCAGCTCATTGTACTCCACCCTACCCCACCCACACCCACACCATTTGAGGGGGATCTGAAGAGTAGCAAAGAAGCAGTTTATCCAATAACCCTTTAGGAACTAGTCTGGGATCAAGATGTGGGGCAACAATTTTATCTAAATTGTTACAAAAGCTGTGCTACTGGCTCTGACCAATTAAAGGCCAAAGAGAAAAGAGTGACAGCAGTTTCTTCATCCACTATAACCACCTAATTTATACAAATGCTCCCCCATTATCCAACAGCTTCATCACAAGCATTTTGCAAATGATACAGACACATTGTGAGAATAATCTAAACAAATTTCAGAAGATTAAGTAAATAAGTCATTTTCATTGATCAGTCTCCTGAAAGGACCTAAGGATGTAAGATTAGTTACTATAGTAATTGAGATGCCAGGCAAGAAACTAAATATCTCAAAAGTATTTTAAGCTTCTCAAGATGATGTAGGTAAAATGTGTGACAATATTTGGAAGTAATAATGTTCCACAAATATTATTACACTCTCCCTTGAGACAATGAAGGTTACATTCATATTAGAATTCCTATAACCTAGTATAATACCAGACAATTAATAAATATTCAATAAATATGTTTCTGTAGTTAACATTTACTGAGGGCTTACCATCTGGAAGGTACTGTGTTAAAGACTTACATGAATTATTTCATCTTTCTTATACTACTATTCATATTTAGTTCTCAATACCATATTTAGACATGAGGATCTCTATCCAGAGCAGGATAATTTTCTGAGATTCCCGCAAGAGTAAGTGGCAGAACTAGAATGAAAACACAGAAAATCTGATGCCAGAACCCGTGTTGCCAAGAAGCAACATTTACTGCCTCTTGGGTTGAAGAGCTAAGACCAGAATTTGAAAAGAGAATCTTGGGCCAAAGAAGTAACACACAGAGCTGGCATGATTTTTTCTTTAAGTCTTTGAGCTAGGTTTCATTACGTTTCTCATATATTACTGTCTCAAGAGTCAAAAGCAGGGACTATCTGGAGTTATATAGAAAATAACATGTAGAAGCCAAAGTCAAACTTGTGCATTTATTTTTATAACAGCAGGGGGGAAATTACCCAAACATAATAAGTAAAATGAGATACAGACAAATCAACTCTGAATTCATTCTTTAATACATCTTTAATAAAGCTCTAAGCTAATTATTTAAGTAAACAACAAACCACAATGATGCCAAAATGCAATAAAAGTCAAGCTACTGAAAAAGAACACCTCTGACTGCAGATCTCAAGTAAAGCTAATAGCATAGACTTCTCTAAAGCAGGTGGAAGAGCATGAAACGTAAAACCTATCGTACCATGGGTCGTGGTTGTCTACTGCTGTGTAGCATATTGCCTCCAAGATGAGCTGTTTTAATCAACACCATTTTTTGCCCCACAGTTTCTGTAGGGCAGGCATCTGGCCATGGCTGAGCTGAGTCCTCAAGGTATGGGCCAGGCCTAGAATCATCTAGTCTTGATTAGGCTCATGCTTTATACACTTGAGGCCTGAGTGTCTTGCTCCATGTTGGCTGGAGGCCACTCCCAATTCCTTGTCATGTGGGCTTCTCCATAGGGCAACTCACAAATGGCGGGTGGCTTCATTAGAGGAAGCAAGCAAAAAGAACCAGGGAGAAAGTATGAGAACAAGATAGAAGTCACAGTTTTTTATAACCTAATCTTGCAAGTGCCATCTCCTCACATTTTGTGCAGAGGCAAGTCACTAGAGCCAGCTCACACTCAGAGAGAACAGATGGTACAAGAGTACAAATGGCAGGAGATAGGGATGAGTGGGGCCAATGAGAAGTCCACCTAAGTCACCTTCTCCGAAACTTGTGAATGAGGCAACTTATAAAATTGGTAACATATGAATGCATCCAACACATTCAAGATAACTCCAGATAAATATGAGGAACAGTAGTGAGAAATGTCTTGGACCCGCTACCACACAGTCATGAAACGCAAGGACTATGGGGACAGGCAGAGAGTCACACAAACAAGCTATGTCTGCAGAAAGCTTTCTATGTTTGGCACAAGTGACAAACTGTGTTGTGGCCCCGTTCCTGCAGTTTTGTGTCCACACTCTTCTTGGTGTGACTTTCCCATTCTTCTCACAAAGAGGTATGGACTACTTCCCCACCCTTTGGATCTTAGTGCAGTCAAGTCATTTGCTTTGGCAATAGAAGGCTATGGCCAGTCTCAAGATGCACACAGCAATGCACAGCATCTGCTATGAGAAGGAAAAGCTCAGACGAGCCCAACAGTCCCAGAAGGTGGATATAAGATATGTGAGCAGAATCACCCCCAGCCCAGCCCTGCCCACATCAGGAGGCTCCGGCCAGCCACAGATTTACAGTAATTTATAAATGTGACTGATACACTCAAGATAACTCTAGCAGACCTATGTTGTAAGCAACTAAATTTTGAGATGGTTTGTTTTACTGGAATAAGCAACTCCTAAAGCATAGAAAAGGAAAAAATACCTGCACTGAGGTCATTCATTTGCTCACAATTTTAGCTGGCTTGGAGAAGGAAATGAAAGAGTCCAAAGAAATAATACACCAACACAACTTGACTTCCTACAAGGCTGAAACATGATTTCTCTCCTTTGTGAGATTAGCCCACTAAAAATAACTGGTCCCCAAAATAAGAGTTTATTCTAGGAAAAGGAAAGTCTTTATTATAAAAATGAACTAGTAAAGCCCAGGCATGGTGGCCCATGCTTATAATCCTAGCACTTGGGAGGTTGAGGCAGGAGGCAGGTGAGTTTGAGGCCAGCCTGGGCTACACAGTGAGTTCAAGTCTAGTCTGAACTACATAGCAAGACTCTGTCTCAAACAAACAAACCAAAATGTACTATCAAACAAAATTTTAAAAATAATACAGGAAAAATGGCAGACCCAGAGATTTAGCTCAGTGGCACCATGCCTGCCTTGCAAGCACAAGGTCCTGAGTTCGATCCCCAGTACCGCAAAAAAAAAAAAGGCAATGGAATAAACATATCTACCCAAAATACTGCTGAAAGACTGATGAAAACTACAAAAAAAACCTTATGAATTTTGATAAGATAATAAATGTATCACTCTTTCAAAGAAAAGCTCAGGTCAACTGCAAGAGATCAGAAAACTTTCAGGGAACTATCATACTGAGTTGAAAGAGAAGCTTGAAGAGCTAAGAAAAGAGTAAGACAAAAAAGCAGTAGAGAAATGAAGTTCAACTTAGAAAGGATACATAAAAGAATCAATAATATAGGGGGCAAGGACAAGAAAAAGGGAAAAAAAGCAAACAATGGTACAGATTAAATAAGTTTCAAAGATTAAGAGACAAACTGGTTGGCAAATAAAAGACACAAAAAAATATGATATCTGCATAATGTTTTTCTCTGAAGAGGTAAAAATAATAAAACAAGAAAAAAATAGAATTCAAGAAAGGTTTCCAAAAATATGAAGGAATCTACAGAATGAAATGGTACATTATAACAAAAAAAAAACAATTGTCATGGAAATATATACCTATTCTCTTTGAGATACCCAAAAAAAGTTGTCAAACTTTTCTGCTAACTTTGGAAATTCAAACAAAAGGTCAAGTTATTCATAGGGGAAAGAGAATCAAACCCCAGAGTACTGAAAGATTGAGGTTAAACGACAAAGAGCATCCCTAGAAGATCCTCTCAGAGTGAAAGTGAAGAATTTTAAACTCAGACAGTCATTCAGGTTTGAAGACAACAAATGCTTTTCCACATACGAAAAGATGATGATATTGGATTCCACTAGCTCTTATTTAAAAAACTACTATAGAGGAGAAGAGGAAGGGAAAGAAGGGAAAGGAAAAATTATGAGAAAAGAAAAAAATGGAAACAAAGTCTATGTAAATAGTGAAGGGTGGAGGGGATGAAGGGCACACAAGTAATGGGGAAAAAGTAAGAACCAAGATACATCATGTACAGGTACAAGCACCCAATGATAAATGTAAATGTATTATATACCTAAAACGTACCAATAAGAGAATTTAAGCAAAAAAAAAAAGAAACTACTAAAGAAAACATGGAAACAAGGAAGAGGCTCCCTGGGGGCCATTCCACTGCTCCCAGGGCAGAGGAGGTAAGCTGCGCAGCCACCAGCAGCACCACCCCACCACCCCACCCCCGTTGAAATGAGAAGACACATAAACAAGCCTCAAAAACAGACTTCCAGATCACCTACAGCAACCCCAAAGGGAAATGAGATGGAACAATTTGATACTCAACCACCTGGACTCCCTGAACTGGCAAAAAAGAGGATCTGGAAAAAATGAAATCAGAAATAATTTCTCACATAACAGCAGAGATTGTGCCCATAGTGCAAGACATGATCAATAAATCTAGAGAGGACACAGATAAAAGATAAAGGAGCTGAGGAACATGATGGAATACCAACATAGGAAACAAATGAAATCCATGAAACAGATATAAACAGATTTCCAGGAGATTAAAAACTCCTTTGAAAGTCTACTCAGCACAATGAACCAATATGAGGACAGAATTTCACATACAGAAGATAAGATTACAATTAGTGACCAGGAAAAGAAAAATTGCTTTAAAATTGTAAGGGACTATGAGAAATCAATCCAGCAGCTGCTAGATGATGTAAAGAAGAATAACATAAGACTGACTGGAGTCAATGAAGAAACAGGAGAGAGTGCAGATGACATAAAAAAACTGTTCACAGAAGTGATGGCAGAAAACTTCCCAAGGAGGGGAAAAGAACTTGACATACAGGTAAGTGAGGCATATGGGACTCAAACTAGCCTTGATCAAAAACAATCTACACATAGGTATTAAATAGTTAGGATTCCAGAAACCCAACAGAAGAACCAAATTCTACAAGCAGTGAGACAAAAGAAACAAATCACATACAAAGGAAAGCCCATCAGAATCACAGCAGACTTCTCAGTGCAAACCCTCAAGGCAAGAAGAGCTTGGAGTGATATATTTCAAGCCCTCAAGGAAAACAGCCTCCAATTCACATTGATGTACCCTGCAAAACTATCTTTCAAAATTGATGGAGAAATAAGATACTTTGATGATAAAGAGCACCTCAGGAACTTCATGAATACCAAACCGGCACTCCAAAAAATTTTAGACAATACCCTAGGAAAAGACAATGAGGATCACAACCCCAGGAAACCCACCAGAATGAATCCATTGGGCGTGACAAATTAAACGCAAAGGGGGAGAATCCAACAAAAAGAAAAAGTCATGACAAGGCTTTTAAAACTTTTAACTTCATCTTCGTAATGAGTGTATAATTCAATCTTGTTATTGTACTGATTAGTATTTTTCTAATTCTAGAGTTGCACACCTTTCCTTGTGCTATACTGGCTATTTATCATCTTCTTGTGTCTACTTTTTAATTGGGTTGTCTATTAATGAGCTGTAAGAGTTCTTTATATATTCTGGTCATAGGTTATATGCATTGTAAATATGGTCTGTTTAAGGACTACTTTTCATTTTAATGATGTCATTTAAAGCTCTAAATTTTGATGGAATCTCATTTATCAATTTTTTTCTTTTGTATATCACGTTTTTTGTATCCTAGGAAGTTCTTGCCTACCCTAAATTCATAAACATTTTCCCTTATAATTTCTTCTTAAAGTTTTATAGCTTTAGTCTTTCATATTTAGGTTCATAGATTCTTTCAAGTTATTTTTATGTATGGAAATAAAGGGTTGAGATTAATTTTTTTTATATATGGATACCAGGTGTTCTAGAGCTATTTGCTGAAAACACTATGTTTTCCTCAGAGTTTATATTCTATAAATGTTAGTGTTAAATAATCTTTCAAAACTCAGTGGACCATATATGAGTGGTTCTATTTCTAGATTCTCGGTTTTATTCCAATGACCTATATGTCTTTCCTTACAACAAAACTACCTTGATTACTGTAGCTTTAGAGGAAGTCTTAAAATTAGGTAATAAATGTCTTCCAACAATGTTTTTTTTTTTTCTTTTTCTTTTTACTTTCTAGGTCCTTTGTACTCCTACTTAACTTTTAAATTTCAATATCCAATTCTTCATTTATAGCAAGTATACATAGACCTGAATTTTTATATATAACTTGTGTTTTCTAATCCTGCTAAATTCAAATACAAGTTCTAGGGCTCCTAGAGATGTCTTAGTATTTTCTCTGTAGATGATCATTTCATCTACATAGAAAGATTTTGCTTCTACTTTGCCAATACTATCCTAATTGTGTCATTTTATTGCCAGACTATTTTGGTTTAGGCCTAGGTTTCAACGTTTAATGGACAGGTGAAGAGTAGGCATATGTGCCCTTGTTCCCCACCTTAGGGAGAAAGCATTGTATCTACTCCATTCATATAAGGTATTTTTGCTGGAAGTATGGAGTACATGTCTTTGATCTGTTGAGAAGGTTCTGTTCTACTTCTAGTCTCCTGATAGCTTTTACCATGAACAGCTGTAAAATTTAATTTGATACTTTTTCTCCAACTAGGGACAGGATCATATGGCTTTTTCCTTGTTAAAATGATGACTTCTGGGGGTGGATCTTCCACTGCTGAACCAACACTGCCATCCCTATAATAAAACCACTTCCTACATACTGCCAGATCTGACTTCTAATAGTTTTTCTTAAACAAATTTATTACCTATGTTCATACTTTTTTCTTCTATTATCTTTATCCAGTTTTAGGATTAGCACAATGTTGAGTTCCTAAAATGAGGGGAGAAGTGTTCCTTCTTTTTCCTGCTTTAAATGTTTGATATAATTTATCAGTTAAAAATGTATATGAACCTGTTGTTGTCATATAGGTAGGTTTTCAAGCTAGGAATATACTTTCTTTAATAGGTGCTATTCAAATTTTATATTTCCTCCAGAGTTAGTTTCATTAATTTGTCTTCCAAGGTACTTCTTAGAAGTTGTCAAATTTATTTCAAAAAAGATTTTTGTAACATGTTTTCTATATTCTTTTAAATTCTGTAAAATATGTGGTAATGTCTCCTAGATCTTGATATTGTAATTTTTAAAATGTATAATTGATATTGTGTATTAGGAAGAAAAGTTCTAAAGGATCAGGAGAAGTGGGAGGTGTAGGGGAAAGGAAAGTAGGGAAAAGAAGAAATATGAGAAAAGGAAAAAAATGGAAACCAAGTCTTTGCAAATAGGGAAGGGTGGAGGGGGTGAAGAGAGGGCAAGGGAAGGGGAAACAATAAGAACTAAGATACTCATGTAATGATACAAGATCCCAATGATGAATGTAACTGTATTTTATACCAAAAATGTACCAATAAATTTAATGGGGGAAAAAAACATGGAAACAAAGTCTGTAAATAGGGAAGGGTGGAAGGGGTGAAGGGAGGGCAGGAAAATGGAAAAAAAATAAAAACCAAGACACATCATGTAAAGGTACAAGTTCCCAGTGATGAATCTAACTGTATTGTATACCTAAAATGTACCAATAAACTTAATGGAAAACAAATAAAATAAAATAAATAAAAAGAAATAACCTTCAGGCAAGCAAAAACTAAACAGGGCCACTATGACTAAAGAACTAGTGAGGGGCATTGAAACCATTCAGCTATCTTGCTATCGGATTTTCAAGAAGAGAGACAGGACATTGGGACCATTTCCCAGGAAACAGCTTTATTTATGCCCGGCCTGACAGTGGATACAAGTTGTAGCCAAAGGATGAGTGTGGAACACGGCATAGTTGCACCCTAAGTTACTACAGTGTGGCTGGGTATGATTTATGTTACGGAGTTATACCCTAAGTACACATGGGTACACTGAGGCTGATATCGCTACATTGTAAAAAGTTCCTACCCACACCTTGGAAGGGGCCCTACCACAATCCAAGTAAAATGAACAGAGGTGAGAATTACAAACTGAGTATGGTGGTGTATGTCTGTAATCACAGCATTGTAGGAGGCTGAGGCAGAAAGACTGAAAATTCCAGCTTAGCCTGGAAATCTTGGCAACTTGGTAAAACCTTGTCTCCAAATGCAAAGTAACAACAACAACAACAAAATTTTAAAGGGCTGGGGTTAGATGTGAAGACAAAACAAAACAAATAGGAGAATTACAGAATAAAGAACTGACTTTTACAATTTTAATCCCTGGTAATGTAAAATTATACAATTTCTAAAAACTGAGATAGGAAGAAAAATAAGAAGCAATATAATTATGCTTACATCTTCTTTTAAAATTTTTTAATAATGGCAGTGACATGAGACAATTTAAACCTGATATATCAATTTTAAAACTATTGCATGTACTTGGAGATATAAATATAATCATTAAAAATTAAATTGGTTGACAGGAGGAAGTATGTAAGAGACAGATGTTAAACTTCAAGTTTATGGTAGAGAGTTGATAAATACACTTGAGGAATAGATAAGTGTATCATATAATGTTATAGTTATCAAAACAATCACTAAATAGAAATTAAAACTTCTAAATTATTGTTAGAAAACAGAAAATAGAAGATTATATTGGTCTGATTTCCACTACCATAACAAAATACTTGAGGTAATTGACTTAAAAAGAGAAAAAGTTTCCTCCAGCTTGTAGTTTGGGAGATTTCAGTCCATGATTGGGCAGGCCCATTGCTTTATGAGCCTATCCTGGGACAACGCATCATGGAAGAAGCACATCTTTGAAGCAAGTTGTTCACCTTATGGTGGCTGGGAAGGGGCCAGGGTCCCAATATCCCCTTCAGGAGCATGAGGCTCCACTAGAACAGGTGCCAGCACCTCCCAACAGATTGATGGGCTGGGGACCCAGCTTCTAACACATGGGCTTTTGTAGAACATTCAAGATGCAGACTATAGAGAGCACAAAAGGAAAGAATTAAAAATAAATATGCATATACAGCATAACATGTGGGAGAATTTAAAAATATAACTCACTAGAAAACAAAAAAAAAGTCAGAAAATGTTAAACTCTCTATAAACAACTTCTGTCAAGAAGGTCAAAACTGTAATTGCAGAATATCTGGAAAATGATGGAAATGAAAATTCTACATATCACCTAAAAGGCATTATGACTGCAATTTGTCCATCCTGCTAAACATGGAAACACTGGAAGCACTCACACTAAAGACAGGCACCGTCCAAGAATGTCTTCATCATCAATACTGTTTAGCATTGTTCTGGATGGAGTGGGCACTACATCTAGTTTTTAAGGATGATATTTACCTAAAAATCATAAAAGAAGTAAAAATCCAAAATTACCAAAAAAATTAAGTGTTTCTAATACACCTTCTTCAATTAGAATTAGATTAACTGAATGGTAAAAAATCATTTAGTATAACATGAAAAGAATAAAACACAAGAATAATAGACTTTTTTCATCTGCGAGGAATAAGAAGGACACTTTTAAACGTTATTGAAAGAAACAAAAGAACACTTATAAACACTTGAACAAACAAAATAGGTTTCTTTTAAAATAGCAATGACCTACAGTTAAAAATATACTGATATTTTGGGGGGGTAATTTTTATGAGGATTGTCTTAAATTTATTGATTATCCTAGGGAAAATCAGTATATTTTTAACTGTAGGTCATTGCTACTTTAAAAGAAATAGAATATTAATTGAAACGTAGAAAAATAAATTTTTTTCCAACCAGAAATAAATGCTATAATAAAATTGAAAGACAAATCATAAAACTAGGGTGGGGAGTGCAAATAAACATGAGTAGTGACCACAACATATAAAAAGTTCTTATATATCAATAAAGGAAAATAGAAAAACTGGGCAAGAAAGAAATATATATGTACATGTGTATACATATAAAAACACATATATACACACAAGATTCACAGAAAAGGAACCAAAATAGTCCCTTAAACTCATGAAAAGATATTAAATATCATGTATAAAAACAGAAATGAAGAGTAACACTTTACTCAAGGGTCCTTCTGACCTATATTAATAAACAGCAATTTGATAACACTGTGTTATTGAGATCTCATACCCACAAGTATTTTCATGTAAGTAAAAAGTAAGAATAAAAATTGCCCAACTACTATGGAGAATATCTATCCAAAAGTGGAAAGCACTTATCACTGATGCTACTGTATTAGTTTTGCTGATTGAAACTGAATCATCCAGTTTGTAGCTTCTTTTACTCAACATTTTAACTATGGCCCTACAATATCATTAAATATAGTGGTTATTTGTTCTGGTCTATATAGTATTTCATGATATGAATACATCATAATCTACCAATTCTACTGTTAACAGACTGCGTGGTTGTTTCCAGCTTGCAGTTACTATGAATAAAGCTACACAGATATTCTTATACAAGTCTTTTAGTGCACTAATTGGTCATTGCTGAGTTGGCAATTGCTGCAGAGGTATGGAAATGCTGGGAAGACTGTAAACATTAAGAAAGGAATAAATAAATAGCCCCAAATTATATCCAAACATTCGTTACTCAAATATAATAACAATAAGTCCAAAAGTTTTAATTAATATAGTACACATTCCTTTCTGCCTTGGCTTTATAAAATAGTACATAGTCTTTTTACAAACATAGGTTGAAAAAGTACCACCTAATCAGTGTCACAAAAGGCCACCATATCGCTGTCCACATATGGTAGGCTGGATCTGACCAACATGCACATAGTTCTGAACTTAGTGGTGCAAATGACAGCACTTGCCCTTGGGCACCATCTTACCCGCAGATGACTGACTGGTGCAAAACAAAATTGGCAACTAAAAGGTTTTCTGCCGAACAAGAGTTAACAGGTTGAAAGGAAGCAGAGGGAACTCATCTTACAACTTTGTTTAAAATATTTTCATAAAATGCTACTTTACGCTGTTTGTCATTTTAAGAATGCAAGTTTCAAACTAAGACCTATCTATGGAGGTCTTAGTAAAGGTGTTATGCTTCCAAAGAAGAAAAGTTTGCTCCTGAAAAAAAAAAGTTATCATTGCATAACATCCCAAAGAGAACAAAATCTGGTGGTAGAAACTTAGAAAAATGAAGTATTATCACAGTCTGATTTGAGAAAATTAGTTGCAAAAACAATAGTGGTGCTTCACATGACTGTAATGTTTTATTTGTTGATTCTGCCATATGAATGTATTTAGTAGGTAAAGAGGACACCAGAAAGAAAAGATGTGTTATTCTGCGGTAAAGAAGGAGCACTGAGAAGATGAACAATCAAAGAGCCTAGAAACTGCTACTGGAAATTCAAAAAAAAATGTCACCACAGAGCTAAGAGATAATCAGGAGCCTGTAGAAGGACAAAGCCCCAGTGTGATGTATCTCCTGAGATAGGAGATTAGGGCATGGTAAAGCTGGCTGGGATAGTAGGCCTGACCTATTCATTACAAGACCCCAGACACATTCACAGAACAGTTCCCAAAGCCCTGTAGGTGGACTTCTCCGGAGAACCGAAGCGGGTTTTCAGTAGGATAGCCAGGACCTGAAGTAAACTTGAGGCGTGGGATCCAAGCACCACCTCTTGGGACCTGTATGTAGAAGTTCTCGGGTTTCCTTAAGATTTGGGCAGCATAAAAGAAGGGGCAAGCCATGAAGAGCTTGCTCTGATAACTTTCCATGATAGCCCATGGTGAGTTTCTCAGATGTAGTATGTACTTTTATTTTGCTTTTACCCTTTTTTTCTCTTTACTTGGCCCAAGCTCACTCTGCTGAGCCAGTTTCTCCCCTACTCTTCACTTTTACTTTCTTGAATAAACTTTGCCACTGCTTTTTTTGCTTGTTTTGTCCAATTCTTTTTTTCAAGATGAGAAGAACCTGGAATCTAATTCCAGAGGGAGAAGCGAGCAAATCAGAACCTGGTAACATTTAGTTGGGGAACCATGTTTAGAAGCAGGCTACCTGATAACACTACAGTGCCACATGAGACATCACCATCTTCTGCTTTGTACCATCCACAATACTTGCATATCTGCTTTTACTATCTATTTCAGGTCTTTTTCCTCCTCTATTTCCTTTTGCCATCTCCAAATTACAATCCATAAAGCATAATAGTGAATAAATCACTCCCTGCATGTCACTGAAAACAATTTAACAATAGTACTTTGACTCCTAAAATTCCTTTATTTCACCTAATAAATACTTAAGGTCTGCAATGAGCCAACTTCTTTCTATATAGCTAGTGTTTTCTCCATACGTTGCCCTTTTCTCACCCCAAAGTTGAGTCCAACTGTTGCTCCACATGGCAAAACTACAATGTTTTCGCTCTTCTGTGTCTTCACTTTTGTTGCTTCTTTCATATGTTCCTCTTTTCTTTTCTACCTCTCTTCATCAGTTAAAATCTTAGTCATAGAGCAAGGACCCGAGATCGATCCCCGGTACCAAAAAAAAAAATCTTAGTCATACTTTAAAACCCAATATAAATACTATGAAGGATTATCTAGTTTCTGGAGTCAAAATTAACTTTGCCTTTCTCTGAGCTTCCATATCCAACTGAATTTCTCTTTCCAGATTCAGCTGTTCATTGGTTATTTATACAGGTGTCTGTGTTTTCCTATTAGACGTGGGTGTGCTTTTTAGAGTCAAGCTATGCCCATCAGGAGATGATTCTCCATGAGACTTATGCAGAAGCATATCTACTAAATAAAGGCTATTTGTTTCACACTATCTTTACAAGGATATTTTTAGAACAAACAGTCTTGAGAGACAGGCCCAGTGCCTTACTTCACAGCAAGGGCAGGTTTGCTTATGGCCAGGAACAATAAAGACAATATCTCCCTTCAGGGCACAGGTTAAGCATGGTTGCTGCTTTTAAAAAGAAAAGAAGGAGCCTGCAGGGTGTGGTGGAACACACCTATAATCCCAGCACTCTGGAACGCTGACCCAGCCTGGGTAACTTGGCAACATAGCAAGACCTTGTCTCAAAATTTAAAAAGGGACAAGGAAACTAGGGATGTAGTTCACTGCAGAGGCCCTGGGTTCAATCTCCAGTACCACCAAAAATTAAAATAAAATAATTCAAGCTTCCTAAGCTCCGAGTTACTGCACTGTAACATACCTCTCCACTGCATGTGCAGGTACTACCTGGCCCTTTCTACATCATGTTTTGAAAACTGGTGTCCATTGAGTTCATGATTAATTGTACAAAATAATATGACATAATGGATTGGTTGGTGCCTAACATATAGAAATGCAATATATTTTCCAGTAACAGCACAAAGGAGGTAGATAGGAATTAAGCTGTACGAAGTTAAGAAATGACTCCAGTAGGTAACTCATACCCAAAATAATAAACAAAGAGGTCCAGAAATGATACATACAGAGATTAATATAATGAAAGTCATAAATATATACTTATCCTTCTTTTTCTTATCTTGCTTTGAAAGGCAAAATTAAAGTAATAACTACAATAATTATTTGAATTTGCAATATTAATATATTTAATATGTATAACAATAATACTACAAAAAGGAGAAAAAATAACATTTCTGTATTTCACTGAATTTAGTATAAATTTAACACTGATTCTGATATGTTAAATGTATATGGTAAACAAGAGCAACCACTAAGGAAATAATTTAAAAATATATGGTGAGCCGGGGATTTAGCTCAGTGGTTTCGCCACCTACCTTGCAAGCATAAGGACCCGAGTTCGATCCCTGGTACCAAAAAAAAAAAAAAAGTAAAAATATATGGTAAAAAAATCATTAAAGAAGTTAAGATGCTATACTAGAAAACATTCACTTAATACAAAAGAGAATAGTAATAAGTAGAGGAATAAAACAAATAGAAAATAAAAGAGCAGATGTAAATCCAACTGTAATTAAAAATAATATTAAATGTGAATGGATAGAACAATCGAGCCAAAAAGAGAGATTATCAGGCTGGATTTTTTAAAAAAATTGATCCAACTATACGCTGTCTACAAGAGACATACATTAAATTGTTCAGACAAGGAATTGAAAGTATATGAATTGGAGAAAAACCATGCAAACAGCAGCTACAAGAAACTGAAGTGACCATACTAATATCAGAAAAGTGTACTTTAAAACACAAAAATATTCCTAGTGATAATGAGGGACACTTTATAAAGATACAAGGGTCATCCATCAGGAAGATATAATAATTATAATCATATATACAGTATATGATATAACAGAGCACTATGGTATATAACAGAAACTGAAAGGATGGGAGGAATAAACAATTCAACAGTAATAGTCAGAGACATTAATATCTCACACTCAATAATGGTTAGAAAAACTAAGCAGAAGACCAACAAAGAAATAGACTTGAAAAATACTATAAACCTAGTGACCAAAAGATACTATAAAATAGACCTAGACGACATCTGTAGAACATTTGTGTTAGTCATCTTTCCATTGCTGTGAAAAAATACTTAGAAAGTCAATTTAACAGAAGGAAATTCATTTTAGCCCATGGTTTTACAGATTGCAGTCCGTCGTTACTTAGCCCATTGCTTTGGGCCTCTGGCAAGGCAGAACATCACAGTGGGGAGTGCATGGTGGAGCCTCACTTCTCAGCTGACAGCAGCTGGAAAGCAGAGAGAAAGGAAGCAGCAGGGGCCCATATCCCCTCCAAGGGCATGCCCTCAATGATCCACTTCCTTCCTGTAGGCCAAGGCTGCACCACTTCCCAGTGGCATCACAGGCTGGCAAGTAACCTTTTGAGCACATGGCCTCTGCCAGACATTTAAGATCTAAACCATAACAGTATTTTATCCAACAACAGCAGATTATGCATTTTCTCAAGTACATAAGCAATAGTCTCAAAAAAAAAAATCTGCTAGACCACAAACCAAGTCTCAATAAATTTAAAAGAACAGAAATAATACAAAGTATGTTCTCTGATCACAAGGTAATTAAATTGAAAATTAATAACATGAAATTTAGGGAACTCACAAATATGGACATTAAACAATACACAATACATAACAATAGTAATCCATAATTAATGGGACAAAGAAGAAATTAAAAGAGAATCAGAAAATATTTCAAGATGAATAAAAATGAAGACACAACATGCCAAAAATATGGGATGCAGCAAAAACATACTAAGAAAGAAGATTTCAAATCAATATTCTAACCTCAATACCTTAAAACACCTGAAAAACAAAATCTAAAGAACAGAAGCAGAGAAATAATAAAGATTAGAGCAGATATTAATAAAATAGGAGATAGAAAAATCATAGGGAAAAAAACAATGAAACCAAACAAAAGAGCAACAAAATTAACAAATCTTCAGTAAAACTGATGAGTAAACCAGGAAAGCTCATTTTACTAGAATTAGAAAAGAAAAGGTCATCACTGATGATCTTATAGAAATAAAGACTATAAGAGAATGAGGACTGTAAAGAATAATGAAATAAAGACTTTGAGAATATTATAAATGATAGTATATTAAATTATATAACTTAGATAAAAATGGAAAGTTTTTAGAAAGACACAAACTACCAAAAATGATTCAAGAGGAAATAGAAAATCTGAGACCTACAATAAACAGATAAACAAGTAATCAAAAACTACCCACAGTAAAAAGCTTAACTCCATATATATATTTACCCCTAAATTCTATCAAATATTTAAAGAACAATGAATATCAACTCTTTCCAAATTCTTCCAAAACATAAACGACAAGTTCATTTTATGAGACCAGTATTACTCTGGTCCTAAATCCAAGACAGTGTAAGACAAGAATATTGCACACTAATATTTCATATGAATACAGACACAAAATCCGCCACAAAATACTGGCAGCCCAAACCCAGCAACACATAAAAAGAATTATACATCATAATCAAATACAATTTGTCCCATGAACTCAAGGTTGTTTATGAAAATTTTGCAAAAAAAGGACACCAAAAACATCCATATTGGAAAAGAAGTAAAATTATTTCTATTCACAGATGAGATCAACTTATATGTTGAAAAGCCCACTGAATCAGTTTTTAAACCTATTAGAACTAATAAACAAGTTCAGCAAGGTTGCAGGATATAATAATAATAAAATTAATTTTATTTCTACATACTTGCAAGAACAACGCAAGATGAAATGAATAAAACAATTCATTCAAAAGCATCAAAAATTTTGAAATAAATTTGACAAAAGAAGTCTAAAACTTATACTCTGAAATGAGCAAAGCATTACTGAAAGAAATTGAGATGTATAAATAAATAGAAAGCATTCTAAGATCATAAAGTGAGGAAAGTTAGTATCATAAGGTGGCAATATTCCCCAAATGGATTTATAAAATCAACACAATCCCTAGCAGCCAATTTCTGTATAGAAAATGACAAGCTGATTCTAAAATCTATGTAAAACTACAAGGACACAGTATAGTCAAAACAACCTTGATAAAGAGGAACAAAATAGGAGGATTCATACTACAAAGAAAGAGCAATCAAGACAATGTGGTAAAAGCATAAAAACAGTCATATACATAAGTAGAATAAAATTAAGAGTGCAGGAATAAACCTTTGCATATTTGGGCAACTGATTTTCAGCATGGATATCAAGATCATCAATGGAGAAAAAAATCTAATCTGTTCAACAAAAGGTACTGGGACAACTGAACAGTCACATGTAAAAGAATAAAGTTGGACCTTTGCCTCACCCCACATACATAAATTAACTAAAAATGAATCAAAGGTTTATAAACAAATGCTAAAACTCTTAGAACAAAACATAGAGATAAATATTCATAACTGTGAGTCTGGCATTGACTTCTTAAGTATTGGCAACAAAATAAAAAATAGATAAATTGGGCTTCAAAAAATAAAACCTTTGATGTTTCAAAGAAACTATAAAGACAGTGAAAAAGACAGGCCACATATCAAGGAGAAAAATTTCATACTGTTATATAGGGAATATATATCTAGAACACATAAAGGATAATTACAACTCAAAAATAAAAGATCCCTCGATTTTTAACATAAGCAAATAATTTCCATAGATATTTCTCCAATTTCATACAAATGGCCAATAAGCACATAAAAAGATGTTTAACATCATTAATCACTGAAGTAATTCAAGCCAAAACCACAAAGAATATCACTTTTCATCCTCTAAGTTGACATGAATCAAAAGATGAAATAATAACAAGTGTTAGTTCGGATGGGGGAAATTGTAACCCTAATACACTGCTAACAAGAATGTAAAATGGGTATCTGCTTTGAAAAAGTCTGACAGTTCATCAAAAAATTAAAAACAGTTACCATATGACAATTCCACTCCTAACGTATACACCAAAAGAAAATGAAAACACATCCACTCAAAAACCTGTAGATGAATGTGGATAGCAGCATTAGTTGTAGTAACCAAAGGTAGAAACTGCCCAAATGTCCCTCAATGGATGAAGAGATAAGCCAAATGTAGGGCGCCTATATAGTAGCATATTATTTGGCCATAAGAAGGAAGAAGAATTGATCTATGCTAACTATAGATAACATCTGCAAACCTTATGTTAACTGAAAGAAGCAAGTCACAAAAGACAAAAGGTGATATAATTTAAATGATATAAACCAGTAAAATTATAGAGGCAGAAAGTAAACTAGTGCTTGCTATGAGCTGGAAGTGGGGGGCAATGGGCAGATAGAGGGGTTTGAAGAAAGAATTAAAAGATACAATGTCTTTTGGAGATGATGAAATATTATAAAATTGTGGTGTTGGTTGCATATATTTGTGAATATACTAAAAACCATTTAATTGTCCTCTTAAATAGAAGTATATGATCTATGAATTACATCTTAATAAAAAGCCGTATGAATTTATGAGTAAATAAATATATCTGACTGTACTTTTGCACACTATGGAACATGGCTGGTCCCAGCAAAGCCTCACATCATTTCAGATGCTTCCTGAGTAATGGTCAGGATGAAAACTGTAAAGACTATGTAGACTATAGGCCTGTAGACCTACTTCCACCCTAACAATTCCTGAGAATGATGCTTCTTTTTCTTTCCCTTAATGGCAACCCCAAGCCAGGTGGCTTAGTTCACCCTCTAGGTGGCAGCTCAGCCAATATGGAAGGTAAGGGTTTAAACCTAATTCTGATCCAGTCATCTGGACTCTCGTGCTGGATTTTCAGTCTTAGACTAAAAGGATAATGATCACTTGGTTGAGCATACTGGTTGCTAAGTTCCTTAACACTAGCCCCTATGTGCCAAAATGGGAACTAATGGGTCACTATAAGGTTTGTTAAAATCCCCTTGTCTGTTTTGGACATGAACTTTCCATACAAATGTGTAGATTCATCAGGGGATTACTGGAATAATGAAAAAGTTGTATCTCCTAGAATGGGCCACACCAATTTGGTGGAGGTGTATACTAACCAAAATCTCCAAAAGCTGAGGGGGGGAGACAACTTAGAATTTGGTAGGTAGAGGCAAAGGAGGAATATGGATCATCTTTGTCCTTCAGGACTGCCCCTGAGAAATCTTATCCACTAAGAAATACTACCCTGGAGTAGCTTTCCCAAACTGTTGTAATCACCCCAAATTTTACTGACTGCTAGATCTGGTATTTTCCCCCTGCTCAAGTCAGTCACCATTCCCCCTTGACTTTACTGAGAATTTTATCAGACAACAGGGATGGCTGTAGCTCCTGCGTCTCCCACACAAAACACCCACACCACTGCCAGATGTCTACCGCACATTCCCATAGTCGATGAGGAGTCCTTCTTTGTGGCAGACAAATGACACCCACTCAGTGCCACGGACAAATAAGAAAGGTTGGATTCATGGGCCTCAGACAGTGCCTCAAAAGAAGACTGAAATTGATTATTTGAACCAACTCAGAACTTCCTGAGACTGAAAAACTGCATTAAAGGCATCTTCCTCCTGTGATCCCAAACTGATAAGAATTCCAAGGTAAGGGCCCCTAAAATTGTAAACAATGCATTCTTTCCAGGGATACTGTATATAGAAGCGAGAATGAACTTGCCTCCCTTCTGAAAACATGGTGACTCATATCATAACAGGGACATGGGGAGGAAGGAGGTTATAAGAATTGCTCAGGTGTTTAAGGAAATGAAATAGTCGACCATGTAGCACTCAGATGACAGTGAAGACTTCTAATGAGCTTATCCTTGATCACTGAGGGCAGCCTTGTAGAGTTTCTAATCTATTAATTACTTATGCTTCCCTAACAGTCAGTTACTCCTATGATAGAAATCAACCAATTAGAAAAGGGAGTACAAAACCTGACCTGACTTAAGCTGAACTGTTCGACACCTTGGCTCTGGAAGCCTTTCAGGGCAGCAACTCACTGGCAAGGGCTGTCGTAGATGGAAGAACTGCCTAGGTGTCCTCTGCAGGCCCCAGCAAAGTGCAGGCAAACACTAATACATCCTGCTGCACCTGGTTAAATGCCTTGGGCCAAGGAGACAGCTGAATGTGGAAAGGACAGTACTACCTGGCTTCCTGTGGCAGATCACGGTGATTCATGGGATAAGTTCTGCTTCTTAAGTCTGAGACCCTTGAAATCTTGCTGGGGTCGACACTGCAGCTTTTCTTATCCTGCTGCTTAGAGTCCTACTGATAATACATTAAGTATTGAATGAGATAAATTGAGCAGATTTGGACCCGATCTGTTTTGGTCAGATTAATAGGGGCAGATGCAATGGTATTGATGGCTAAATTTGCCAGAAGCCAGGGTGGTTTAAAAACAAGGAGTGAGTATTTTTAGAAAACAATGTTCTATGGGTCTCTTCTGTTTCTGCACTTGAGTTTCTTTGTTCCATGGCGTTTGTTTAGCACAACTTTGGAAAATAAAGATAGTGTCTCCTTTTGGTATACAAGGTTTATGGTCCAGTGTAATAAGGATAATGTCTCCCTCAAGGACAAAATGCAGGCATGTTTACTGCATATTATAAAAGATTCAGGTTCCCTAAACTCAAGCTTCTTCTACAGTGCAACCTACTGCATGTGTAGGTGTCACCTGGCCCTCTTCATGCTGCCCTGGGGACATTAGGGATCAGGGAACCAGTGCAAATTCTGGGTATTGCTATTGCTATTCCTAATAAAATCTTTTGTTTCTGACCCAAAAGTCTCATTCCTTCCACCAAAGTTTATGAAACTATGGTAGGTTAACTTATTTACAGTTAACAGTTTGTTTACAGCCCTTTATAGTTCTTGACTATGTCCGCAATCTACTTGTCTTTATCTACTTCATTCCACCTATGTGGAGTAAATGAATGATTTTACTCATATATTTCAAACATGAAAAACACCCCAAAATATACATGTCCACATGTCACCTCCATGCTTCTTGTGAGATATATAGTTCCAATAAAGGTTATTAAATATATGATGAAATACAGTCCACTGGATCATCTACAACTATATTTACCCAAATAAATCCGTGACATAACAGATCTATTCATTTCAGCTATCATGAAACCTTCCTTAATACTCACAGCTAAATGAACTGTGGCTTGATCTTTATTAACCTCTAAAACTGCCAAAAAATAATTCATTAATGGTGAGCATAGTTCACCTTCTGCAAATCAAAAATTCTCATTTTTTCTGTTCTCATCTTTTTCTCTCCCCCTTCTATGCACACACACATACACACACACACTTTAGCAGTGAAAAAATTTTCTTACATTCTTAAGATTCTCTGATTATTTAAAAAATCAAAACTGGTGTTTGGATCGTGAGTTAAAAGTTTATTAGAATAGCTGCAACAATAACTTAAGAGAATATATATTTATCTCTACAAAACAAATCACCTGGAAAGTAAAAACAGATTTCTTTATTCTATATGCTGTACATAATCTCCTCCTAAGATAAAAATATTGACTTCTACACTTTACAGAAAAATTAGAAAAGCAACGTTTTCCATTATAAGTACTTCTTTAACCTTTATTTTAAAAAGCAATTATCATTGGATCCAGTGGATGTAGAAAGATAATTCCCCTCCAGTTAGCATCGTTCAGCTCACATCCAGTACAAAATGGGCTGAGACAGAAAAGGCTGGGCTGGGGCCAGCCTGAAGACACCTGAAGGAAAATGGAGTGGGAAGGGCAGGTAACTCTGAGATGAGTTCCTTCCCTCCATAGTGAACCTCTGCATCACTCTGGGGACCATAAGAACTGCTGTTAGGCTGAATTCCATCTGTTCAGAATAGAATCAACTAGGATTCTCCTTGCTCACTGTCAACCTTTCAGGGCCTCAAGGTGAGAGGTGGAATATCACTACTGCCAAGTCACATTGCTCCCAAAAGCAGCCCACATGCCTTTGGACATTCACGAGTCTGGCCTCTGCTCCCCTTCCTATCCCTTTTGTCCCCTACTTTCTGAGTTAAGAACCTGTGAGCTGTTCAGAAGAGGCAAACAAACAAGGACACTCTCTTGCCCTCCATCCCAGAAGAGCTGAAATCACCCCCATAAGTGTCCCAAGGGGGCTCTGTGTCCTCTCTAATTAACATTTACCAGACTGTTTGAAACTTTCAACTGAAGGGTGCTAGGTGGTGATTTCATAGCTTATCGCACCCTCCTTAGCTTATAAATCATCTTAGAATTCTCACAAGATCAAAGTTTCTCACAAAATCTAGGGTACCAGGCAACTGACCTTAAAAATAACTAGTTCTCTTTTCAAATATCTCTAATTCTAGGATCTGCTGGGAAGATACACAATGAAAATTCTAAGGCAAAGTTGTACTCGTGATTCAGAATTTGTTAAGAGTGGTATCATTCACATGTGGCAAATCAGTTTCCCAATTTAGGCCCTACAAATCCTTGTCATCTTTCTCTCTGTTCCCTTATTTCTATTTGGACCATTCTCATTTCCATCAGCTATACTGGCTCAGAAATAAAACATATACTGTGATTTGGCTTTTCAGTTCCACCTTTAGGACAACTGTTCTTATGGTGACACTTAGCAGTGAAGGTAGTTTTCTTGAACTTGCTAATTTTACTCATGTCCATAAGGGTACCTGTGATCTCATCATTTCTACACCAGTAGTTTAGCTGCGAGAAAACTAGTCCCCACTTCAGCAAGTGAATCACGAGCCCCAGGACCTGCCTCATTCTATTGCAGTAACATCACACCTCACCCCTCCTGGAACTTGATTACAAATAAGGATTCAGGGCTGGGGATTTAGCTCAGTGGTTCTGGCACCTGCCTGCAAGCATAAGGCCCCGAGTTCGATCCCTGGTACCAAAACAAAACAAAACTAATGAATAAGGACTCAAAGAGGACTGAGGCTTTAGATAGGTGTTAAGTTGAAGAATGGGAAAAAAGGTGAAAGTCTGAAGCTCCCCAAACTTGTAGGAATCCAAGAAAACCAAGCTAAAGAGCAAAGAAAAGAAAAAGTTATTTTAGGTCTCTGACCTCTGGTTGGAAGTCCTCAGCTGCTGTCATTGACCAAAGAAAAAATCTTGGGACAATCTAACACGGATCAAATTCATTTTACATCCAGTGACTACTCAAGTTCTAGGTTAGCCATGGCCTGAATGACAAAGTACCTTCAATAAATGCAGTACACTAGCCCACAAGAACATTTTTAAAGTTTCCATAAGAATGACTTATTTCCTTCCTACCTTACCCAGCTTTCTTGCATTTGAAACTGTAACCTCATGAATGAACAACCATGAATACTTATTTTTTTAACACATTCATATTATGGAAGTGGCCACATTTGTTGATTTCTTAAATAAAGCTGATATTCCCTCTCCATTACTGCATGGTAAGCCCTTGGGCTTGATTCAGACAAGAATGCTGTGTTGCACTGCCCCCAAAAACATCCGTTGATTTTTTGTTTCCTACAGTCACCATAAACCCCCATTCTAGAAAAACCTGCTTTGTGGTCCTGAAGGAGCTGTTATTGTTCAGAATATTTTACAGGTAAGTGAAACCTGCAAATTCTTCTTCCTTGATTTTATAATTTGTCATTGGGAGCTTCCATTTATATTTATTCTTCCACTTTGAGCACCTGAGTACTTACAGGATCTGCAAAAGTACATGTTGAAATATGCAAATAGTGTATGGTGTGGAAGTGTCAGATGCATGGAAATTAAATCAAATACAGAGGGAAGAAAAGAAACAGAGTGCATTAAAGCTAACTTTATGGCCCCAAGCTGTAGATAAATTGTGGTCTGTGGTAGTTAAACAACAGCTGTTCGAATTTAAAATAAAATTAGGATAAGGATCCCCAGAAGATAACACTTCTTGAAGTAACAACATTTACCTAAACGCATCTGTTAGCAAACTGCACTGACAAGAGCATAGATGCAAAGTTTATTCTCATTTTTCCACTATTTCCATTTCCATGGGGTAGCAATTCTTACTGAGTGCAAGGTGTGTTTCCTTTCCTTCCATGGCCAGGCAGGTGACTTCCTGTTCCTGCTGCGTGGGGCCCACTGAGGCCACGGGATGTGAACAGGAAAACCACAGGTGACTCCGGTGACATGTGCAGCAGGGCCACCACTCCTCACTGGGGTCCATTCATCCTAGCTCAGTCATCCCCACACTCTGAGTGAACAGCAGTTCTTTAAGAGCTTTACACCCAATAAAACTTAAACTTTTATATATTTTTCTTCATTTATTGCCCAAGAATTTCATTGCAGACATATAGGAAACCTCCCAGCTGGGATTCCTGAGTGGCAACTGCTGTTCCCCTAAACACTTCAAACCTGTCTGTGCTCAAATTCAGGCTGATCTCTCTCTCTCTCTTCCTCCCTCCCTCCCTCCCGGTTTGCTCCATCTTCCTTTTCTTGTGCTTTTGGTCTCTGTCCCTGTAGCATCTTCACCATCACACTCACCGGGTGCACGCTGTGGATATGTGATGGTTTATATGCCTAAAAATGAATCTCTCCTCCTACATAGTCTTTAGGAAATAAAATTTGCCCAGGCTGAGATGCATAACTTTTTAAACAATTTATACTCTGAAATATATTAATTTATATACTTTAAGAATATTTTAAAAATCAACTTTAAACAGAAAAATTTCTCACAAACCTGTATGTACAGAGACATAAAATCTGCATGTAGAAGCAGCCTTCTAGTATGCCCTAGTGCCCCAAAAAATCTTAATGGAGGGTTTTCAAATGCAAATTGAATTTTGCATTTTTAATAAACCAAAAAATGAATTAATACAAAGATTTTTGTTATTAAATAAAAGTCAACTTTAAAATAACTGTAGATATCTGTCAGTGAATTGAAATATTATAATTTGGATTTTGTTAGTGTTTTACTTTCAATAAAAAAATTTTCAGTTAATAATTGTATTTCTTGCTCTTTAAAATATAAATTAACTTTCTTTTGAACAAGAGCAAGGTTGATCTGACAATAGCAGATTAGGCAACTTAATTGAAAATGTAATCTGCAAGGAAGCTTAAATAATAAGATAAACATCTCTCTGTTTAGTTAAATGACTAAAGAAACAATCTGTAAAACGTACATCCTCACAAAAATCAGCACTCTAAAACATAGCAGCCTATTCAAAATTTTGCCAAAAATGTGAAAGCAAACAAGATGTCCTTCAGCAGGTGAATGGATAAACTGCACATTCAGACAATGGAATATTGTGTGGTGTTAAAAAGGAATGAGCTATCAAGCCGGGAACACCTACAGGAAACTTGAATACATGTTATTAAGTGGATGAAGACAATACAAAAATTGTATGTACTGTGTGTTTCCCACTACATGACATTCTGGAAAAGGCAAAACTATAGAGACAGGGAAGAGATCAGTGTTGCAGGGGTTGGCAGGGAAGAAGGCACACAGAAGAGTGGAGGGCAGCGAAACCACCCTCTGTGACACAATAAGAGGGTGGAAATGATCAGCATGTATTATGTGCATTGAAACCCAATTATTTTGCAAAATTAATAGGCTCTAATAATAAACAAGAACAGAAAAAGCCTGTTGAGAATAAAAAGTTATGTGATACAATAATGAAGGAAACACATCATTACACATTTGTCCAGGCTTACGGGATGTAAAATACCACAAGTGAACCCTAATGTGAAATATGGACCTGGGGTGATGATGATATCTAAACGTAGGGTCATCGAGTGTAACAACTACATCACTTGGAGGGAGAAGTCAGTTGTGGATAAGGCTGTGCATGTGTGGAAGCTGAGGTTCATGGGAAACCTCTCTCCCTTCCACTCAATACTTTTATATATATATATATATTTTTTTTTTAAAGAAACAACATGTAGTAAACACACAACTGGATCTAATGTAAATAAGAAATGTTACTGATTTTTATATATTCAGTAATTATGAACCTATCTAAAATTCCATTGTGACTGTAATGTAGTTTAGATTTAAATGCATCCTCCACATAAGTAGTAGCTAAACAAATGAATAAATAAAAATTGGCATTATGTAGAAAATCAAGTGAACTTGGTCACTACTAAAAAATATAGTGTTTAATTCACTAAAGGAATGTAATTGTCCTTTACAGTGATAAGAAGATTAATAAAAATCAGTACAGTTTATGTTAAAAATATAAATGTACTTAATTAATCACAGCAGAAAGAGGGGGGACCTGTCTCTTGCTGGGAGAAAAATGCTGCTACTTTGTAAATCAGTCAGGCATCATAGGCAACAAGGTTAGAGAACTGAGGGAGCACAGAGAAAAACATAGAGGAGACCTAGACTGACTACAGTCTCTGCCAGGATACTTTGACCAGTGGCTTCCATAGCTTCTTCCTTTCTTGAGACCCCCCTCACCAACTTCTGCATAATTTTGCTTTTCAGTCTCTGTCTGTTTCATTGTTTTCAAATTTTCTTGCAGGAACACATGCGGGCCTTTACCAACCAGACAGTCAGCAAAATGGTCATGGCCAGCTACCAACCCCTCGCTACTGATGCTGGCTCCACCTAACAAGACCACACCCCGGCAGTCTAAAACCCCCACCTAACAACACCCCTTTGCCAGCAGGAAGCAGCTACAGAAAAAGAGACCTTTGCCCCTATTCCATAATAACAAGAGTCTGGAATGATAGAGTTCTCTGCCAGACAAAATGGCCCCAACAGTCCTACATTCTAAAATGGCTCCCATTCCTAAAATGGTTCCCACTTACAGAAATGAGCCATTTCAGAAAAGTGAAACCTACCCCCTCTAGAGAAGCAAAACCTAACTTGTTGCTCCACCCTGCTACCCATGTGATCTTCCCCTTCCAATCACCTGGCTTTCCCTTCCTCAACTCTCATGATACTCTCCCCACTGCACTGCCCTATGTAACCCCAGTTAGTCTCTCTCGTCTCTCTCCTCTCTCCTCTCCCCCCCCCTTCTCTCTCCTCTCTCTCTCGCCATTATTAGAGGCAGCCTGGCATCTCCTTCCCCAGTAAACCAGTAAAGACCTGCCTTGGGTGAAGAAAGAAGGAAAGAAAGAAAGAAAGAAAGAAAGAAGGAAAGAAAGAAAGAAAGAAGGAAGGAAGGAAGGAAGGAAGGAATAAATATAATGTTTAGAAATAATTTTCTTATGGATAAATTATACTTACGAGAGATAAGACAAAAATGTCTTAAATCTAAAATTTTAAGACAAAAATGTCTGTTTTAAAGGTATCTGTAATTTGTATATTAGAAAATATAAGCTTTATTCAAAATTTTAAACACTCTCCAGGAATGCCTGTTTAAATAGCATTAGAAAAAACAAAAATTTGTGCATCAAAACATAAATTTAAAAAAGAAACCATAAATCAGGAAGAGATGCATGTAACCTAAAGGCTTCCTACCTGAAATACTGAAAGAACCTGTACATATCAATTTTTTAAAAAGCAGCCACCCCAAAATCAAAGTATGTGAACAGAAAATTCACCAAAGAAATTCAAGTGACTAAAAACATTTTGTAAATTTAACTTCAAGAATAATTACAGAGATGCAAATGAAAACCATTAGATCCCATGCCCATCAGATTGATTACAGTTTCTAGTTCTGGTGACATATTGTTTTGGCAAGTATGTGAAGGGATAAGTGATCTCATTCATACCCAGCTGATCAGAGTATAAAGAGGCATATTCGACTTGGAGAAAATTTCCGGATATGAGCAGCAAAATTGAAACTACTTATAAGCTATGCCTCAGCAACTCCAAACCTAGAGAAATTCTTGTCCATGTGCACAAGGATACACATTCAAGGCTGTGCACAAAGTACTGCTAAGTGACAGAAAACTGAATGCATGCCAGAAGCTCCTTCCAGAATACAATATATAAAGAAACTGTGCTGTACTCCTAAAAAATGTAAAATATCAGTTAAAGCACACAAACTAATACCTTCAGGTTCTGTGTGCATGCATTCAACCAACTGAAGACTAAAATTGCTCAAAAAAATTTGCATCTGTACTGAACATGTATCATCTTGTCATCATTCCCTGAATAATATAGTTGAACGGCTTATTTACACTGTATTTGCACTGCATTGGGTATCATGTTAGTTTTCAATTGCTATAACAAATACTTTAGCTGAATCAAATTAAAAGAGTAAAGGTTTGTTTTGGCTTATAGTTTCAGAGCTTCCTTGAACCCGTACAGAAACAGCACATTGCGGTGGGAACACATGGCAGAGGAAGATGTTGACCTCCTGGCAGCCAGGAAGCAATGACAGAGAGAGGAAAGAAGAAGCTGGTTTCCATCTCCCCTTTGAGGGAGTTCCCTCAATGCCCTGACTTCCTTCTACTGGAGGAAGCTCTTAAAAGTCCCATTGTCTTACAATAACATCACAAGCAATAGCCAAGCCTTTAACACATGGGCCTCTGAGGGAACACTCAAGATCCAAATTATGACAGATATTGTGCTCTAGAGATGATTTAAAGTATAAGAATGATGTGCAAAGTTTTGTGTAAATACGATGGTACTTTATATAAGGAACTTGAGCATCCATAGATTGATTGACTGATTGATTGATGATACTGGGGATTGAACCCAGGGGCTTCACACTGAGCTACATCCCCAGACCTTTTAAAATTTATTTTGAGAAAAGATCCACTGATTTGCCCAGGGTGGGCTCAACTTGTGACTTGGAATTCTGCTACCTCAGCTTCCGAGAGTGGGATTAGAGGCATGCTCCACCACACCCTGCTGCATCCACAGCAGGAGTATCCATGGGGGTCCTAGAGTCATTTCCCTTCTACTGGCAAGGTACAACTGCACACACCCCCAAACAGATAAATACATGAATAAACCTCCAGAACATAGTACTGGAGAAAAAGCAAGTTGGAAAGACAAGTGAAGTCTGAC
The DNA here is from genome assembly GCF_053883595.1 of Heterocephalus glaber. Classification (NCBI taxonomy): domain Eukaryota; kingdom Metazoa; phylum Chordata; class Mammalia; order Rodentia; family Bathyergidae; genus Heterocephalus; species Heterocephalus glaber. The sequence continues at coordinate 9,916,387 of NW_028258315.1, forward strand.
AATATTTATGGAGAGTTTAAAATACATGTAAAAGAGCACTATGAGTTATTTATTAGTATTAATGTTGCTTATGTTGTTTTATAGATGTAGTTATGTTCTTATACTGCTTATAACAATATGTTTTAGCAAGATATATGGGGATGGTGGACAGCAAATTCAGGAGACTACTGATCTCAGCCAGAGAGGGAGGAGAGCAGACCAAGGGTTTAGGAGCTTTAATAGAACCTAAAATGATTTTTTAAGCTATATGGTGAGTACCTGAGGGCTCTATTTTTTTTTTTTTTTTTTTTTTTTTTTTTGGTACCAGGGATTGAACTCGGGTCCTTGAGCTTGCACAGCAGGTGGCAAAACCACTGAGCTAAATGCCCGGGCCACCTTAGGGCTCTATTATTATTTTAAAATTTTGTTTTAAAAATCTCAGGATTAAAAATAAAAATTCCATCTGCCCAACAGCTACTAACAGCCCTTCCAGTTTTCCACTAACATATAGAAATGAAGACAAATAAAAAGCCAATATTCAAAACAATGTCTGTGGAGTTAGTTGCTGGGGCTGTCATAACAAAACTCCGCAGACCACCTAGCTTAAACTACAGAACTTTACTCCCCTACAGCTCTGGGGGCTAAAGGTCTGAGATCAAGGTGCTGGTAAGGTGGTTCCTTTTGAGGTCTCTCACTTTGCCTTGCAGACGGCTGCTTCCTCCCTGGGCTGGCTCCTCACTTTCCCTTGGTACATACTGGTGTATCTGGGTGGGTCCACATTTCCTCTTACAAAGGCCCCAGTCATCTCAGATTAGGGTCCACCCATATGGCCTAATTTAGCCTTAATGACCTCTTAATGACTCTTATGTCCAAATACAGTAACAGTCTAAGGTATTGGGTATTCGGACCTCAATATACGAGTTTTTTGAAAGGTGGGGACAAAATTCAGTCCATAACAATGGTGAGATCTAAAATCAGTAGACAAAAATGAAACAAGGACAACAGGGACAATATGCAAATAATCAATCAATAGTTCACCTATTTTTCATCTCACAAAAGAAGTAGCTCTCCTCTTCCCCCACCCCCAAATGGAGTGGGAAAATAATGCCCCTCCCACTACCAACTTACCTGAGAACTAACATCCAGCCATACTACCTCATATCAAAGGCGAATACCAAGCCATTTTAGAAAATTGTCTTGTGTTACCTGAAATAGATAACTTTTTGTATTCTTCTGAGACTTCAAGGTAATGATCTTGCTTACCTAATTGTGTAATATTTTTCTCTAAGCTTCTTGATGGAAGTAGGATTTTATTCCACCCTCCAAGTATAATCCATTCTCACCTCATGAAGCACAGGAAAAATTCCACTTCCCAGAATGCACTGTATCTTATAAAGACTACACCTCTCATTGAAGATGATATCAGAAAATGGAAAGACATCCCTTGCTCCTGGGTAGGAAGAATCAACATAGTGAAAATGGCCATACTTCCAAAAATGCTATATAGATTCAGTGCAATCCCAATTGAAATTCCAACAGCATACTTCATGGACCTTGAGAAAACAATCCAAAAATTCATTTGGAACAAGAAGAGACCCAGAAGAGCAAAAGCAATTCTAGGCAACAGAGACATGACAGGGGGTATCACAATCCCCAACTTGAAACTATACTACACAGCTACTGTGGTAAAAGCAGCATGGTACTGGCAAAGAAACAGACCTGAGGATCAGTGGAACAGATTAGAAGATGCAGAAACAACTCCAGACACACTCAGCCACCTCATCTTTGATAAAGGAGCCAAACAACCCTCACTGGAGGAAAGATAGCCTCTTTAATAAATGGTGTTGGAAAAATTGGGTTTCAACTTGCGAAAGATTTAAACCAGACCTATATCTCTCACCATGCACTAAACTAAAATCAAAATGGATTAAAGTTCTAAATATTAAAACAGAAACCCTGAACCGGCTGGAACAGAGGAGAGGTAGAACTCTTGAAGACATTGGTATAAGAAAAGATTTTATGAACAAATCCTCAGTTGCCCATGAACTAGCACAAACAATCAACAAGTGGGATCTCTTCTTATTAAAAAGCTTCTGGGCCGGGGATATAGCTCAGTGGTTTCGCCGCTTGCTCCGCAAGTGCAGGGACCCAAGTTCGATCTCCGGTACCAAAAAAAAAAAAAGCTTCTGCACAGCAAGAGAAACCAACAACAGTATGAAGAGACAACCCACAATGTGGGAAAAAATTTTCACCTGCTATTCCTCAGACAAAGATCTACTATCTAGAATCTATAAAGAACTTAAAAAAATAGATCCCCCGAATTTAAAGACTCGTTCCAAAAATGGGCTTCTGAAATGAACAGGCATTTCTCAGACAAAGAAGTAGAAATAGCAAATACACATATGAAAGAATGTTCAACATCACTGGTCATTGGAGAGATGCAAATGAAAACAACGCTGAGATTCCACCTCACTCCAGAAAGAATGGCTGCTATCATGAAATCAACCAATAACAAAGGGAAAGAGGAACACTGCTCCAGTGCTGGTGGGAGTGCAGACTGGTGCAACCACTGTAGACATCAGTATGGAGATACCTCAAAGAACTAGGACTGGAAGTCCCATTTGACCCAGCTATTCCCCTGCTGGGTATCTTCCCCAAAGAAATAAAAGAATCATACCACAGTGATATATGTGCGCCCATGTTCACAGCAGCAGAGTTTATAATAGCTAAAACTTGGAAGCAGCCCAAATGCCCATCAACTGGAGACTGGATAAAGAAAATGTGGGGTTTTTTTTACAAAATGGACTACTTGGCCATAAAAAATGAGAAATTAGAGACATTTATAGCTAAATGGATGCACATTGAGGCAATACTCTTAAGTGAAATAAATAGGACACACATGTATAAATACCGAATAGTTTCTCTGGTGTGAGAAACTGAAAGTGTAAATAAGGACTAAAATGTATAATAGATAATGTGAAATAGGAAGAAAAGGGGCAAAGGGGAAGGAAGTGGGAGGGGTAGGGGAAAGGAAAGAAGGGAATGGAATTAATATGAGAAAATGAAAAAATGGAAACAAAGTCTTTGTAAATAGGGAGGGATGGAGGGGTTGAAGGGAGGGGAGGGGAATGGGGAAAAAATAAGAACCAAGAGAAATTATGTAAAGGTGCAAATTTCCAACGATGAATATCATTATATTGCATACCTAAAATGTACCAATAAAATTAATAAACTCAAGAAAAAAAAACTACACCTCTCAGTATCCAATGTACCTCTCAACTGCCTGTGCCATTTTTATTTTGGTTTTTCAGTTATGTTCCCTAAATGGATGTATAAAGTACAAAGGCAATGGAGTAAAAATCCAACTATCTTCAAATTTCTTGCCTTTAAACCCTAAATGCCACAATATTGTAGAACACTGTTTACATAAGATTAAGATGGGGAACAGGGGGATAACCTTGAATTTATACCAAACCAATGGGTATAAATTTTCTATTGCTATAAATAAAAAGCAATAGAATCTTTTGTCATAAGACAACTTATTGGTCTTTACAAATTAAACAAAATCATAACTTAGCTTTTTCAATACACATTTCAAACTTCCAGGAAAAAAATTGCTACCCAAGAAAAGTTTTTTCAAATTAATCTGGCAGCCAGTGAACAGAGCTTTGCCCTAAAGCACTTTACCCAGCAACTTCTGTTTTTCTTCTGATGCTTTTAATTTCCCAGCATCACAAATGCTTCCTAAACCTCATTCTTTCACTATTCTAAATTCTTGACTTCTTTGATGAGCACTTAAAACAATAAATAACACTGTTCTGTGCTCACATTTGCTAACAATGACCAAACTTTTCAGAGGGCTCAGACAAAAAGCTTTTTTTTTTGCCCTCTACAAAAGCTGACCTACTGAGCCCAACATACAGGCTATTTTCACTGCCAGATTTCTTGGTTATTGATTACTTTTCTTTATCTTTTAAAACTTATATTGAGAAATCTAAGTGTTGTTTTATGTAATTAGTAAAAACTAATAAACTCCTCTGGGATATATTTTATCTGACACAAATTTCTATTATCATCTATCTAAGACTTGAGACTATTTCTACTTAGTTATGATTTTAAAACAATACATGCAATGGTACTTGTCAGATTTAAATTCCAAAGGAATAAAATCCACTCTGCCTGGTTTAGCAGAAGCAGCTTAATGCAAGTTTTAAATGGGTTACTGGATGGCTGGGAAGGCTGAGAAAATGTCTTCTAGAACAGACTTCAGAAATGACACTCAAAATCACAAAATCTAGACACCAAAGAAGCCTCTTCTGAATTTGGAAACCTCCTGCCAAGCAAGGTACCTACTGTCTCCTGAACCTCACTATCATAACCCATCAGGAAGATGCTAGGATCTCTCCCAACAGAATGGGCCCTATCTACCCTCCAACTCTGCAGCTCAATGCCTGTCAAGACTTCTACTGATACCGCAGAAGAATGAAGTTCCTACCCACCCCTGCTTGCTCAAAAAAAAACAAGCAGCAGACAGCCTGTGCCTCATATCCGCCTTCCAAATCTTATAGGAAATATGAGATGCATCTAATTTTTCTACTTTTTTAGAACTTAAATTATACTTAGAACCTCAGATAATAGTAATTCTGAAAATGTATAAGGCTGCACACTTGAAAAAGGTCGGAAATTATACAGAACATCAGTCTGTCATATTCACAATAATACAATCTGATCATATTCTTCAATGCACAGAGAAAAAACTAGGGGCATTACCATAACTCTAATGGTCCACTGAAACATCTGGGGAGCTTTCTGCAACTGCAGATAAATTATAAAAATATTAACCATTAATATTTGATTTCATACTATGTGCCTACCAATATTCTGTGTGCCTTATCGGCATCTTAACAACCCTGAAGTGTGTACTACTTTTATCCTTAATTTACAAATAAAAGAACTGTAGCATAAGGAGGTAAAATAATTTCCTCAGGGCTACTTACTACTACATGATGAAACCAAGATTCTAACTTGGCGAATCCTACCCGGAGAACGCTTCTTTTCTGAACATTTCATTCAGTAGATCTAAGCAAAAACTATGCTTTTCTTAACCTCTGCAGGGTAATTCTCTTGAACACCAGAATTCATACCCAGAATTTTCTAATTTTTTTTTTTTTGTACCGGGGATCAAACTCAGGTCCTTGTGCTTGCAAGGCAGGTGCCGGAACCACCGAGCTAAATCCCCGGCCCCAGAATCTTCTAATTTTAAGCAATTACTATGCATCAGTTTTATACTCAGAAAAGTGATCTAAAAGTTATAGTATATATAATTCTGTATATGCAATCACTGCCTTGCAGGTAGTAGACATATTACAGAAGAGCCAAAGGAAATTACGATACAACAAAGTGGTACAAGAGACTGTCTCTGTAAGGTGGGAATGGGAATGTTTCACTGTCTTCTACTTTTTGTGTTTTCCTCATGTTCTTTGATGCGCATGACTTACTTCATGTCCACGTGTGGTCAAGTTCCATCTATCGCTTACAGATGGTTCATGTTAGTATGCGAGCCTTAAAGATGCTATCTCTTTTACTGCTTCTGTCATGCTTCTTTCCCTTCCCAAAGTACCTTTATAATGTAAAATTTTAAAGCCAGAAAGGTATCTCAAAATGTCCTAATCTGTTAGTGAGGTTATGAAAAGAAAAACAAAATATTTACCTTGTAATTGTTTTGTTTTTATTTTATACATTAAAGACTTTAAAACAGTAATCTGAGATGTCCTCTCTGAACATATACAAAGTATAATTGAAACATTGGATGAATGTTTAAATTTTTAAAAATTTATTACAGTAAAAGATACGTCCCATTAACCTCCTTCAAAATATTCCCCATCATTTCAAACACACTATCCCATCGTTCTTGCCACTTTATGAAGCAGTTCTGGAAATGCTTTTGTGTCATTATTTGTGCTGTTCTGACTGTCTCAATGTCCTGAATCAATTCAAAATGTTTACCTTTCATGACCATTTTGACTTTAGAGAAGAGCCAGAAGTCACATGGTGCCAGATCTAGTAAATAAGGTGGATGAGAACACACCGTAATGTTTTTACATGCCTACTTTTCTCCTGGATGACACTTGGCCCAGCATTCACTGTATTTGTGATCACACTTCCTAAAGATCCTTGGCATGGTTTATATTTAGATTCCCCCCGGCCAAAGCCTCATGCACTCATAGTTGGGGGTTTTGGGAGATGACTGGATCGTGGTGTGTGATACTGGATTAATTTACTGATGAGTTTACACCTGGCTGTGATGTTGGGAGGTGAAGCCTGGTGGAAGAAGTGGGTCACAGTGGGCGTGGCCTGGAAAGGTACATTTCTGTCCTCCTCCCTTGATCCCTCTCTGCTTACTGCCTGCCAGGCCATGAATTTTTTCTCCTCTGCTATGCCACAGTCCCTTGGAGCCAACCGGCGATGTAGTGAAACCTCTACAAACTGTGAGCCACAATAAACCTCTCCTGCTTTAACTTGGGGCTGTTGCATAGTTTATCCAAGCAATGAGAAAGGTAATAAGATAGGAAAGGTGACTTCCAGAACTGCTTCAGAAAGTGGCAAGAAGGATGAGATAAGTGTGCTCAAAGTTGGGGAGAGTATTATGAGGTGAATGAATAGCAATGTGTCTTTTACTATAATAAACATTTTAAATTTAAACACTCACCATATATTTGATCACCCTTTGTACATCCATACCTGTCGATCACACTTTACCCTTCTAAATTCCTTCCCTTCCCATCTGCCTCCTTTCCCTCCTGTCTTCAGGCTATAGGAGAGGCAGCCAGGCTGTAAGCATAGTAGTCTTCCCAGGACCACAGCTCCCCAAGCTGGCATCTCACACTGTCCCTGGGGCGGTCCAGACCCTCCACCTGCAACCTGACCACACACTTGGCTTCTGTCACTTCCCTAAGCCTCGCTGAGCAACCCTAATCCATCATCCAAACAAACATTAATATTTTACCTCAGTTATCAAGTGTGCCCGTTCAAACTTTTATCTAAAACATTCTTTATCATCTTTTCATTAAGTTCTCAAGAGCTAATGGTTTCTGAGTTCCCCGGGTAAGGATGATGTTCTGAATAATGAAAGCTCATTATTTCTCCACAGAATGCTTGTTAATTCAAATGATGATATTAAAACTATAGTAGCCTTTAGCGCTGGGGTGATTTCTAGCATACTTTATCATGTATCAATATATACTCTGTTTGTCAAAACTGCCCAGGGCTGGGGCTGACATTCTCTCTGGAGGAGTATAGTGCTTCAAAAGGCACTGAATACACCAAGGTGACAAGTTGCAGAGTTTGCGCCTCTAGGAAATGGAAAGATGAAACTCGAAGTGCCAGTGTCTCCCTTGATTTACTTATTAGTATTCATAAAGAGATAGTGCCTCCTCTTTCTATTCCTCACAGGTCTCCCTTTCCAGTGGAATAAAAGGAAATCAATATTTTGAGAAGGAAACTCACATGGGGAACTTCTACATACATGAACATTAGTTATTTCCACTTAACTGATCTCAAAATAATCTGCACAAGCAGAGATGGATTTTGTTACTGCTTAGACACACACATGCGGACATTCAGACTGCACACAATCAGTGCTTAAGTGTTTATGATATTCTCGCCCCAAAAAGTTTACTCTCAGCTTATTTTTAACAGAAGATTATTGGGTTCATTGAGTTTTGGATCTCTTTAAATACTTTTCACTGTATCTCATCCTACTTTTTATGACCAAGCAAATTTCCACAGTTGCTACCCTGTAGTAAGCCTCTGAAAGTGCCCTCTTCTCTACTTTCAATAGCAGGATGCTTCAAATATTGTGAAATCCACATTCTTCCTCTTCTTTACCTTTTGATTAAAAGGTTATAGGTGACTGAGAACCCACAAGAAGGCTACGCCGCCACAGCCAGCTCAGCCTATCACCTATCTGACCTGCAGTGCCCCGGTCAGGGGACCAACTGCCCGTTTCCTTCCTCTCATATTCACTCTCTGCCTTCCTGATATTGCGATGCTTTGCACAGAAATATAAACTGCTTCCCTCTGGCAGCTTTTCAGATGTTTCTGTGTGCCCTGCATTTTTGATGCACATGAAATTCCAATATCCCAGCAGGTCTCCAAGGAAAGGGCAGCATTTCCCAAACTAGGTATTTTATCTCACTGAAGTAGTCTCAAATCTGAAGAATCTTCTCTGTGCCTGCCTCCAGAACCTGGGAGGAATTGTAATTTTGAAAACCAAGCCATTCTCTAAGTTGCTTGAAGCTGCAAGGTCAATACACGGGAGCACTGGCGTGTGCTACAACATGCATTTCTGTACCATTGTCTCTTAATTGTCTCTCTTGTGGAAGACTAGCTTGCCTCCTGCCCACAGGCTCTCACAAACCAGGATGGTGAACTTTTTGCATCACAGTTGTACTTTCAGCACAGTAACTCTGTAAAAAAAAAAGACTCTACAAGCATTACTATAATTAAATTAATTATACCATTCAATAGTTTCTGCATTTTCCATTAATCAGAGTAGGCAACAGAATGATGCTTATTTAAAAGAAATAAAAGTCACTGTTAATCCAATAAATGAATGATAAGGAGAATCTAAGCTAATTTATTATAAAAGAATAAATGCATCCCTAGAATATTTCAGTCATTGGGTCAATGTAAGAAAAATGTGGTTTAAGAAAAATATGTAGGTCATTTCCCATTGCATCTGGGTTTTAAATATTCTGACCTAATATCAAACTACCACCCAAAACATCTTCAGGGCATACATGCATCCCAATTTTCAGTTCAGAAAATATGGTCATCAAATATGCATGGAACTACCTGAAACTCCTCCCGAAATCTCAAAGGGGCTGCAGTCCTAATAGGGGCTGGTTAAAGCAGACTTGGAAGAAACTGCTTAGTTGATCATTTCATTTGGTCTAGAAGCCTAATAAGCATCCTTGTCATGCTTTAGATCTGAGATGTCCCCCAAAGCCTCACGTGTTTGGAAGGCAATTAGATCAGGGAGGTGGCATACTCATCAATGGGTTAGCCCACTCATGCACTCATAGCTGACTTGCTCTTAGGAGGTGGGGTCTGGTTAGAGGAAGGTCACTCGGGATGTCTCCTGGCAGAGTACATCTCCCTTCCCATCTCCTCTTTTCTCTCTCTGCTTCCTGGATATCATAATGTGAGCAGGTTCACTTCTCAGGAGACCCTTCCACCAGGCTTGCCTTGGAGACAGCTGATTACAGACTGAAACATCTGAAAAACCATGAGCCAAAATAAACCTCTTCTCCATTAGGTTACGGGTGTCAGGTGTTTTTTCCCAGCAATGAAGAAAATGACTAAGATGATCCTCTTCCATACAAGATCCAAGAAGCAGAAGCTATATTAATTTTGTTCACTATTTCAGAACACATATTTACCAATCCAATCTTTTAAAAGCTTAGGTTTTCTCAGAAGAAGGTAACTTTGGAAGAAATTAAAACATAAAATATTTGGAAATTAACTTCCTGGCATCAAAGTATTGAGTGAGTTTTCATGAGCCAATGATTCATACTGTAATTAAGAAAAAGGGAAGATAAGTAACCAAAGTAAGGAACTATCCTAGATACATTCCATTTTTATGCAATAAAAAATCAATTTGATCAGTCCCCTGAAAAAAGTATATATAACTGAATGCTGTACATTCAGCTACTCAGAATATGTTGTGTTAACTATTACAGATAAATCTATTTGAATGTAGGATGGCCAGTTGAAGTTATAGGCTTTCCTGATAAGGTGAAAGAAAGTCTTTGCCGATCCCTATCTAATAAAAGTATTTTTCATGACCCATAGATTATCATTAAAGAAGGAAAATATTTACTCTTCTTTTCACAATTTGTAGCTGTTTAGGCTGCTATCTATAGCACAGAGAGGAGACCAACAAAGTTTTTAAAGAATAAAAGAATACATTTTGGGGGATTTATGTGCCACACAGTCACTGTTGCACACCTACTCAATTCTGCTGTTATAGTACAAAAGTAGTCAATATTATAGACAATAAGTAAATGAATGAGCTAGTTTGTGTTCCAATAAAACTTTATTTATACAAATAAATTAAAAAACTGGGATGCAGCCCAGTGCAGAACCCTAGCCTAGCATGCATGAAGTCTTGGGTTTGACCCTCAGCTCTGGGGGAAAAAAAGCAAAAACAAAATAAAAACAAGCTACAAGGCCAGATTTTATCCACAAGTCATAGTTTACAAAAGAAAACTTTTTACAATTAGCTTTACAAATAATATGATTATAATTATTTTAAACTACTCACTAAATTGCTATTGTTCTCAGTAAGAACAGAATTTTATTGCTTAAACATTTGTGACAAAGTCACTTATAGTGTGATTCACATCAAGTCTTTCTCCAACCCTTAAATGACTCACTGGACAAATGATTTTATTTGTAAATAGCCACATACATCAACCTAATATCTGATAATCAGTAGGATTCCAGGCCTTATTAAAAACCAATCTTCATATTTAAAAAAGAGCATATGAAGAAGGAAAAATCTGATATAAAAACAATTTTTAAAAATCAATAATTAATGATAGTTACTGCAATAATATAAAGAAGGCTTCTTAGGTCACAACTGGACCACTATGTAATAAAAATGATGCCTTGGATGATCTGCCTGTGAATTCTAAATACTGTCATATGTTACTTAACAGTGGGAGCACATCCTGCAAAACGTGTTGTTAGGAAATTTCACTGTTGCATGCACACTGTAGAGTTTAATTTCATAAACTAAGATGATTATGATATCACTAGGAAATTATCTTATAGAACCACCATTATACTGTATATGTGTCCTATCACTGATCAAAATGTCATTATGCAGCACATGAGTGGGTATCAGAGTAACTTAAAGAGGTCTGAGATTTTATTCTTCGACATCATGTGCTCCAGGGAGGTCTGTCTAGTCTTACACATGGAGTAGGTTAGGCTCCGTAGAAAACTGTAAAAGAAACTAAGAAACAAAGGGTGTGGTTTATCTAAAACTGAATTTACATAAGGAATATCGACTCACTTGGAATTTTCCTGTTGGAAGGGGCCTGACAGTTTATTTTTCGACCACAGTACACTTCAGTTGGTTTCCAAAAATTGTCTAAAAATTATAGGTAAAATTTGAGTGCTTACTATTTTAGTACTAAAATGTTTACTTTTTTCATGGTTCTGCCACCTGCCTTGCAAGCACAAGGTCCTGAGTTCAATTCCTGGTACCCAAAAAAATTTTTTTTAAATGTTTACTTTTTTCTTTTGTGAAAATCTACTATTCACTAATTGTCAAAGAAGCCATTACCCTTTATAGCTGTTGAATAGTCTAGCAAATTAGTGTCTATAAATACTTATTGTGGGATTTAAGAGATAAACAAATTGCAAAAAGTTTGAAATTGTAAAATCAAAGTTTCAGAAGAGTTCTAAAAAGTTTTCTGGCCCAGTCTCCACATTGTGCTTGAATTATTCCTATACACACCCCCAAACAGTAATATAGCTTTGCTTAAATATTTCTGTAGACAGGGATTTCGCCACCTTATTAAAAAAACAAACTATTCTACTTGTTGATAACTGATTATGGAAAATTCTTCTTTATACTGAACTGAAACTAACCTGCTTATATTCTTTACCCTTTTGTTATTTCATTTGCCCATTAGTCTACCTATTAGTTCTAGTTCAATTCTTGGAGTATACAAAACAGCTCTATTTCTTCCTTTGCCTATTGTGAGTGTTCGCAAACTTTTTCTGTAGAATTATAGAGTGTAAATATTTTGTGGGTTTTAGGCTTTAAGGTCATTATTGCAACCACTCTGCTGCTGCAATCAAAAGTAGCGATAGAAAGTACATAAAGAAATGTGGTGACTATGCTCAAATAAAACTGTATTATGGATGCAGAAATTCAAATTTCATATAATCTTCTTCTGATATCTTCAACCATTTAAAAATTAGAAGACCAGTCTTATCTTGAACAAAAAACATGTAGTGGATCAGAGTTAGGTCTAGGGCTACTGTTTGGCTGCCCCTAAACTATTTGATAACAGATTGAGTTCTATCCTCCTGATTGACTGGAATAATGAAAAGATAATAGCATGCCTTACAAGAAGTGACCAGAGGTACTAGGAATGTTTAGATTGGAGAAGGGGAAAAACTCGAGTGAGAAGAAGCCCTGGTCCAGGCTGCTTTTAACTGTACTGAGTCACCTGTCTCTCAAGGTCACTCAACCATGTAGAAAGGGGAACAAAGTTGTTCTGACCTGACTCAAGCTTAGTGAACCCACGAGGCTTCTAAAGACCATCATTTCCTTTCCAGGGACATCAGGTGGCCATCATTTTAATGAAAAAAGGAAATTTATCAGTTCAGTCAACAGTTAATCCTGTTCTCTCATCTCAAATCCAGACATAAACAAGAATTTTTTTTACACCTGTTTTTCTAAAATAAGACAAATAATATAAACTGGTAGTGACAGGAGTGGAAAAGCACCAACCTTTAGTAATTATGAAGACAGTGGAGTTACTGGCATCATCTTGGTATAATAAGATATAACTCTCATCTTTAGAAAGAGGACCAGTGTTGTTACATGACTGAGGAGCTGTCCTGGAAGTAGATGTTCCAAAAGTGTTCTGCATGGCTACACCTTTGAAGGGATGAGGGGATGTCTTCCTCTAAACCAAGTGACTACAGTCATGGACCACGTAGCAATGATTCAGTCAACAATGGAGCACATAGTGTACATGACAGTGGTCCTACAAGATTACAATAGAGTTGGAAAATTCCTATCATCAGTAACATCATGACTGTCACGAGGTCATAGCGCAATGAATTACATTTGTTTGATGCTGGTATCAATAGACCTACTGATCTGCTGGTCATATAAAAGTACAGCACATACAATTATGTCCAGTATATAAGATTTGATAGTGATAAATAACTATGCTACTGGTTTACAGATTTACTATACCTTTATCAGTATTATTTATTTATTTATTTTTGGTACCAGGGATCAACCTTGAGACCTTGCACTTGCGAAGCAGGCGGCGGAAACACTGAGCTAAATCCCGAGCCCCTCTTTATCATTATTTTAGAGTGTATTCTTTCTACTTGGTGAAAAAAAGTGGTCACCAAAAAAAAAATCTGCCTTGTGATGCTGGCCCACGCTCATCCATTGCATGCTCACTTATCTCTTAACTATATCAAGAGGCCACTTTGAGCAACTGACTTGGGCTATCTAGGTTGGTGTAAGGGCTCTCTGTGATGTTCGAACAACAAAACTTTCTAACAGCACATTTCTTGGCAGGTGGTCCCTTCATTTAGCAATGCAAGACAGCACTGTGTAGGAAACTGCATCATCTGTACCCTTGTCTGCATTCCGACAAGACACTGGCCCGGGGCTAGAGTGTGGCTCAGTGGTAGACCACTTGTCTAGCATATACCCACAGAGCCCTGGTTTTGATCCCCAGTACTATAAGAGAAAGAGTAGAGGGAAGGGGAAGATGGGGAAAAAAGTTTGTCTGAGGGGAACAGCTCAAAACCCACTAGTGGATTTCCACTGGCATGGTTTGTATAAACTCCAGTTGGACTGGTTCTGCCTCCTCAACACTGAATCTGACCACTCAAGCTTTTTCATGGAAAGAATTAATATACTCTGTTCAAAAGGTTCTATCACAGTGTGAAATGTTATGATTTTGAAATGGTACAATAAGGATCTGAACAATTTGAATCTCTTACGTTAATCGGAAGACTTAAATTTTGGGAAAGGAGTTTGTGCCCTTTCTGTTATAGTACATGTTACGTTGGATCCCAATCAACATTTTATTTTTTCTTGTCTCCTTCAGCTAAGATTAAAGCAGTAGAAAGTCTAGAGATGTAGCTCAGTGGTAGATGCTTCCCTAGCATGCGTGAGGCCCTGAGTCCCTTCCCCCGTACTAAGGGAAAGAAAAGAGCTCCAAGAGGGCAGGGATTTTTGTCTCTTTGCTCCCTGAACCATCCCTAGCACCTGGGACAGTGCCTGGCACATACTAAAAACTCAGTGTGTGTTTATTTAATGAATAGATGGAAGAAACTATATCCCTACTACACGGTAAACATTCCAAATGGAAATAATAAAAAGTAATACCTGCACATGGTTAAACAAAATTGAGCAGTGGATATTTGGAGATATTAGTAAAATATGGTTTGTTTAGGTGTGGAAAGTACTGTGGCTATGGTTTAATACTGACATACTGAAAAATGCAATGATGGCCAGAATCTTCTGCAAAATAACCTTGGAGCAGAAACAAGATCAAGATCAGCAATGAGTCAATCATTGTTTTGGCGTGAGGAAGTTGATTACATTGTTGCCTCTGCTTTTGCATATATTTATATTTTTTTCATTGTAAAAATTCAAATATTCAAGGATGGCAAAGTTAAGAGTAAGACTTCAAGGGCCAGGGATTTAGCTCAGTGGTTCCACCACTTGCCTTGCAAGCTCAAGGACCCGAGTTCGATCCCCAGTACCAAAAAAAAAAAAAAAAAAGACTTCATCCCCTCCTCACCTTTCACTCCATCTGTCCACTGAACGAAGAAAATTTTGAAAAAACTATAATCACCTAAAATACAGTCACTGGTTGCTTCACGGCAGGGAGACACACTGAAAATGTGCAGTTGGGCAATCCATGTTGTGTAAATCTCACACAGTGCATGTCCTTCAAACTAGATGGGCTAAGTCAGTCATGCCACGAGCCTTCTCCATGTAATCAAGATACACAGTGAACACAGCTCAATGAGGCTGCTGCAGCCGCAGCACTTACTCATCGTCGTCCTCCTCCTCCCATTAAGCTCTGAGTTCCCTGGGGACAGAGATCAGGTTTTGCAGTCAACTTGAATTTTTAATAAGTAAAATGAGTACACCCTAAAATAATGATTAAGAGTATAGCACATACATAAGTCAGTTACATAGTCATTTATCATTACTATCAAGGACTCTGTACTGTACATAATCGTATGTGCAGTATTCCAAAATGACTGACAATGCAGTGGGTCTGTTTGTACCAGCATCTCCACATACACATGAGCAAAGTGTTGCCTACGATATTAGGATAGGTATGACATCACTAGACAACAGGAGTTTTTCCGCTCCTGTACACAGTCCACCATTGGCTAAAACACTGTACAGCACAGGGCTATATACTGAGAACTATTGTAAGTACTGGAGCTACAGCTGTGTGCAAACACGTGTGTGTCAGACAGAGAAACAGACAATAAGTTCATTAATAAATACATAGGACAATTACAAAGAGTGTAAGTTCTTTAAAAAACAAACCAAAACTAGCTCTTCTTCCTCAAAGTAACCAGAGTCATCAGATAGTCTAGGTGTTTACCAGCAGCTGTGTGTATGGATATGTGTGTGCACATGTGTGTATGTGCGTGCATGTGTGCTTGCTCCCATGTGTATCATGTACCCTTTTATTATACAAATAGAAGCATCCGTGCTGTTCTGAACTTTGTTTCTTTCCCTGAATAAAACATCCAAAAGCCAATCTGTGCACAGAATGCAATATCTCGAGAACAAGGACCACATGGAACTCACTTTGCTCCCAGGTAACTGTCAGACAGTGAATGTCTGATGAACTGAATACCTGGTTGAAAGTCTATCTACTCAAAATGTGGTCAAACACAAGACACCTGCCCTCTGCAGACCTCCCACTCTTACTCCAAAGTGGGGGTCAAGGGCAGTTTGCAGAGCTGTCTGGTGCCTAGCACACAGAGGGTCTTTGATCCATGTCTGCCAGAGGAATGTGAAATGGGATGGGACGTGTGACGAGGCAAAGCCATCACACACGTTCTCTTAGGCACCAGATGAGACTTCCCAGCAATCAGTGCTTGTTGAGTACCCCGTATGGACAGGCGTCTCAGGCATCAGGAAGCAATGCAGAAGCTAAGTTTATTGTACATGCTGCATGACCTGGATGGGTTTTTGTGTTTTTGCTTTTGACTGTGTTTGGTTTTATTTCTTTAACTTGCTCAAGCTGCTAAAGCTGCTATGTTTGCCTCAAGATCACCTTTAATTTTCAGTAGACTTCATAGAGGTTATCACAGAATCACTGAGAGACCATTTACATCCTGGTTTGGTTCCCAAACATTTGGATCCTAGAGGAACAAATATGTCCTGTTAATGTTTAAACATGTATTATTACTGGTTTTGTTAGTCCACTTTCCATCTCTGTGACAAAATACCTGAGGTAAACAAATTTAAAGAAAGATTTCTTTTGGCTCAGTTTCAGAGGTTTTGAGCATAGTTAGCTGGCTCCACTGTCTTAGGCTTGTGGCAAGGCTGAACACGGTGGCAGCAGGAGCATCTGGCAGGGGAGGCTGCTCACCTCATGGCAAACAGGAAGCAAAGAAGGAGAGAGGAAGAGGCTGGAGATAAGATATGCCCTTCAGTGATCTATTTCCTCCAACCAGGCCCCACGTCCCACAGTTTCCATCATCTCCCAATAGTCCACTTAATTAGGCACCTACAAATGGATTAATCTATTCACAAGATCAGAGCCTCATGATCCGACCACACCCCCAATACCCACCTCTGAACACTGCTGCACTGGGGACCAAGCCTCCAACATAATGAGCCATTGGGCAGCAGATCCAAACCATAAGTGCAGTCATTTTGATGCTACTGTAGGTTCCTGGACATCAATCACAGGAGAAAGGCAATATAAGAGGAATGGCCACCAGATCATTTGGACCCCTGATCTTGCTTAATCTTAAATGTCTCGAGAGAGACATTTAAATATGTCCTTATGAAATACAACCACGTTACTGAATACAAAAGATCGGCAGTGAAAGGGAAGCCTAAGGATTGCCAAATGGAGCTTATTTATGTATCGCCCAGCACATTTAAGGTAAAACTTATTTGTTTAAACAGAACTGAGGAACAAGAGGATCTTCTTACTGCTAATGCATCAAGGTCAATACTCTGTGTTCCCTTTTCAGATTACATGTACTGGAAAGATGGAAAAATCATTGCAACTAGTCTTCACAGTCTAGAATACTTTTTAGACATTCTCTTTAAAGTATCACTAACTGGCCTCATTGAAGTACTATTAGGGGTTAGATTGGGTGAAGCTCAGGTCCTTCTTTGAAGGTAGCATGGCTGTGTGTTGTGTGTGTTTGTGTGAAGGCAGGGCATGAAGGACTATAAATATACCTGAACATAAGCCAAAGATGCTGGAGAATACATGTAAGCTTGAAACAGGAAGAGAAGAGCAGAAAAATGATGTTAAGTTAGCTACCAAAGTTGCCACAGAAAGAAGGACTGGCCCAAATGCTGGAAGTCAGCCCGGGCCATACACCTGTCTTAGTCATCTTGGGTTGCTAAAGCAAAATAACACAGGTCAGAGAGCTTAAACAACAGACACTGATTTTCCAACATCAGGGAGTCAGGCTGGTCAGGATTTGGTGACAAATCTTTGTTCCTGGTTTTCAGGTGACCATATTCTCACCATGTCCTCAAAAGCCTTTCTTTAGTGTGTGTTCATGTACAGAATGAGAGCTCCTTCTCGCTTCCTCTTCCTGTAAGGGCACTAATCCAATCATGGCTGTCCCCAACCCCACAACCTCATCTACACTTAATATCCTTTCAAAAATGTGATCTCCTATTATTATCACACTAGGGAATGGGGTTTCAACCTATGAATTTTGAAGAGACACCAACATTTAGTCCAAAAGAATATTAATTTTACAACTCTGCACCTGTAATTCATTTGATGGTCATGAGAATCTATTAATAAGGAAGACTTTTACAAGTTTGCTTTGAGTTAATCATTCATCTGATGTTCAAGAAATATTTTACTCTGAACTAGGTAGAGTTATAGGCCCTGGAAAACAGAGGAAGAAAAAAAGGGGCATAGTTTCTGTCCCCAAGGAGTTCAGAGCATAATGGGAGAAAAAGAAAGACAATGAACAAGTGAAAGGAAAGGGAGAGAGAGAATAAAAGAGAAATTGCCACTTATGATTCTGGTTTGAAGGACAAAAACAGGACACAGTCCTAGAGAGAAAGGTAGGGGATGCAGAAGGGTGCATGATTAAGAAAGTTCTCTATGAGGTGCAGATGAAAACAACACTGAGATTCCACCTCACCCCACAAAGAATGGCTGCTATCAAGAAATCAACCAATAGCAAATGCTGGCGGGGGTGTGGAGAGAAAGGAACCCTTCTCCATTGTTGGTGGGAGTACAGACTGGTGCAACCACTGTGGAAGTCAGTATGGAGATACCTCAAAGAACTAGGACCACAAGTCCCATTTGACCCAGCTATTCCCCTAGTGGGAATCTTCCCCAAAGAATTAAAAGAATCATGCCACAGCAATATATGTTCACCTATGTTTATAACAGCACAGTTTGTGATAGCTAAAGCTTGGAAACAGCCCAACTGCCCATCAACTGGAAACTGGATAAAGAAGATGTGCTTTTTTTATAAAATGGAGTACTACTCAGCCATAAAGAATAAGAAACTAGAGACATTTATAGCCAAATGGATGCATATTAAGGCCATACTGTTAAGTGAAATAAATAGGACACACATGTGTAAATACCAAATAGTTTCTCTAGTGTGAGAAACTAAAAGTGTAAATAAGGGTTAAAATGATTAAAATGAATAATTGATAATTTGAAATAGGAAAAGGTAAAAGGGTGTGGGGTGGCGGGAGGGAAAGGGGAAAGGGAAGAAGGGAAAGGAAAAATTATGAGAAAGAAAAAAAAGGAATCAAAGTCTGTGTAAATAGGGAAGGGTGGAGGGGGTGAAGGGCACACAGGTAATGGGAGAAAAAATAAGAACCAAGATACATCATGTTCAGGTACAAACACCTAATGATAAATGTAAATGTATTGTATACCTAAAATGTACCAATAAATATATAAATTTAAAAAAAGAAAGAAAGTTCTCTGTGAGAAAGTGGCATTTAGGCTTACACCTAAAATATATGCAGCCTGCCACAGGGAAAACAGAAGGAAGAGTGTTCCTGCAGACAAAAGGCAGGTATGAAGCCCTCCAGGTGGAAGGGATCCTGGCATGTTCTAGGAACTAAGAGGGAGAGAACAACATAACATGTGGTCAGGGAGTTGGCAGGACAAGATTACACCCAGCCTTGCAGACCACGGCAAGTGGTACATATTATTCTAAGGACAATGAAAGCTGTCATAAGGCACTGAGCTGGGGAAAAGGATGGTTTGCTGGATGTGACTTGTGGTCCCTTAGATCATGAGAAGCTGTCAGGAGATGAAGGTAACAAGGCAAAAAGAGATATAGATGAACAGTCTTGAATGATGGAGACAGAACCATTTTAAATATTTACATATTTACAAAGATTCTTCCAGCCTTAAAGCTATGATTTGAATATGGGTACTGTCCCCTAAAGGCCCATGTGTAAAAGACTTGGTTCCCAGGTTGACACTACCGGAGGCAGCAGAATCTTTAGGAGGTGGAGCCTAGAAGGAGAAAGTTAAGTCACTGGAGTGTCTGCCTTCAGAATAGACAGTGAGACCTTGATCTCTTCCTGGCTCATGACAGAAGCAGTATGCTCCACCACACACTCCTGCCACATCGTGCTGCCCTTGCCAGGCCCCAAAACATTGAATAACCTGATCTTGGACTGGAACATCACAAACTATGAGCCAAAATAAACATTTTCTCTTTATGTGTTAATTATGTCATGTATTTCATTATGGTACTGTGAAATTAATACACTTAATGATCTTAGAAAACTATTTGCAGACCCAGTGGTGTTTCAAAGGCATTTTCAGGCGATGAAGAGACTATGCATTCAGCAAAGTCTGTTGGATGTCTATCCAGGCATGCTGTGCAGTGGTGGTAAAAAGATGAATAGGACGAAAACCCTGCCTTTTCTAGAGCTCTCTGTCTAGTCAAGGATACTGGCAAGCACATAAAAAAATGCTCAGAAAACACATGAAGAGTTCTAGAAGGAGGAGGAAGAGGACAAGGAGGACACAGAAGATTGAATGCTGATGGGGAGAAGAGCTTGGGGAAAGGTCTTACTCACAAAGCAGATGTCCACACACAGACTCCTGAAGGAGTAGGAGGACTCTTCCTGGGGGACAGAGCTAGCTGGGAAAGGCCAGCAGGCAGAGGGAGCCACCCACTCAAATGTTCAGAAATGTGTGAGCAGGTCATGTAGACCCACCCCGATAGTTCCTGTCACCAGAGCTCCAGTCCAAAAGGGGAGTGACATTGAGGTTCTTGTGTGCCAAAAAGAGAAGAGAAGAAGGAAGAAGGCTAAGGCAGACTTCTTTAGAAAGAAGATGTGTGAAGAACAGTTTGGAAAGAAGTAGAACTCAGACCACAGCCCAAGCCACAATAGATAAACCACATCTAAGGCAAGATTATAAAAGCCTCTTAGAGGAAACTCCACATGACAGTCTTTTTTTTTTTTTATTAAATTCTTTTATTGGTACATTGTAGGTATACAACACAATTACATTTCTCATTGGGAACTTGTACCTTTATATGATGCATCTTGGTTCTTATTTTTTCCCCATTCCTAGCCCTCCCTTCACGCCCTCCACCCTTCCCTACTTACAAAGACTTTATTTCCATTTTTTCCATTTCTAAGCATTTTTCCTTTCCCTTCTTTCCTTTCCCCTGCCCCTCCCACTACCCCTACCCCTTTGGACCTTTTCTTCCTATTTTGCATTATCGATTATTCATTCTAATCATTGGTACATTTTAGGTATACAATATAATGACATTCATCATTGGAAATTTGCACCTTTACATAGTCTCTCTTGGTTCTTATTTTTCACCCTTGCTTAGCCCTCCCTTCAACCCCTCCATTCCTCCCTATTTACAAAGATTTTGTTCCTATTTTTCCATTTTCTCATATTAATCCCATTCCCTTCTATCCTTTCCCCTAGCCCTCCCACTTCCTTCCCCTTTGCCCCTTTTCTTCCTATTTCACATTACCTATTATACATTTAGTCCTTATTTACACTTTCAGTTTCTCACACATTACAGTCTTATACTGTATTCCCCAGAGCACCAGGTTTAACACTGAACATATGATATTAAAAATATATATTATTAAATTGGATTGAGCAAATATAACTGTATACTCTAATATACAAAATGTCTGGTTCTAGATTCAATATATTAACCCATCATGGAGAGGCGAAGAGCTAGGTGCTATTTTTTTCATATTTATAAAGCCCAAGCAGGTTAATACATATTCTTGACATCACAGATTTATTTCTATGTTAATTTACTTTCAGAAAGCATGTATAACCATAATATACATGGTGAGAAAGTAATTTTATTCATATGTTTGGACATAAAAAATACCATTATGCAGTCTAATAATCCCAGGTGACAGTCAGAATCATTTTTTTAAAAAAAACAAAACAGATATATTAAGAAAGAATTCAAAGAAAGCAATGACCACGCTCTGGTCTGGCTCCTGTTTTGCCAAGTGGCACTGATTTATTCCAACAAGCATAGTCGTTTGCAAGTCCATTTTGTGATCAATGCCTAGCCCAGTTTGCCTTTATACAGCATTATGAAAAGCTGTCTCAACATTTGCATTTGTGCAAGCAGGCCCACTAAAGAACTCTGACTGCCTGTATTTTGAGGCCACTTTGAAAGCAGCTCTTAGTTTTTTCCCGTTACATATGTATATGGGACGTGTATGTGTGTGTGTGTGTATGTGTGTGTGTGTGTGTGTGTGTGTCTATTTCTGAGACTGTCACACTGGGTTTCACTAAGTCCCTAAACTGCCTGGGCTGGGCTTAAACTTGGGACCCTCCTGCCTCAACCTCCCTGAGTGCTGGGATTACAAAGGTGTGACATCATCCCTGCCTCAAATGAGGTTATCTTAGATGCTAATTCAGATCTTTTCCAGAATAAAAAAGGGCTTTTTTTTTCAATTTCCTTTGCATAACTTTAAGAATTTCCTAAGGAAATTAAATCTATATGGATTAAAGAATCATTTAAAGAATCATCTCTGCCAATGACTTGGTCCATCTACAGAGCCATGAGTAAATCTTGCTTCCTTTCAGTGTAACTAAATCCCCACCTTTTCCTCCACCTCTACTGAATAGTAAGAAACTGGTTTAGCCATTTGCAACAGAGACAATGGAGAGAACACCGTAAAATAGTTTTTCTTGTTTTTTCCACACTTACCTTCTCTTCAACCTAAAGTTGAAACAAGTCATACGTGTAGCTTTCCCTGTAGACCCCTCAGCAGGCCCTCCTTTTGGATAACCATGAGATTCATGGCCTGGCATGCCAGAAAATCTGGTTTGACACACCCTGGGGAAACATGACAGCTTTTCACAGCAAGCTGCTCAGCTCATAAATAGCGAGGAGAAGCGTTCACACACACGTCCAGACCTGCCTCTTTCGAAATGCCTGAGCAGCTAGCTCAGGGAACATTTGCAACTCTTTACATACCTTTCTGTAAAGTAACTTAGTAATGTTCACAGCCTCAGCAGCTCACAGGTGGCAGCACTGGCTGCTAATGTGAGTGACCAGCTCATCTAAGCAAGCCCTAACTTCTTCCTGAGTGCCCCTAGGAGGCAGGGAGGAGGGAAGTTGGCAACAGTAAAGAAGTGTCCAGAGACCTGGCACAAGGCCCATAATATCATACCTGGAGGTAAGAAAGCAAAATGCTTTTCCTGGAACTTGCTCTAAACCTCATGCCTCTTTCTGCAAGTATCTGCTGTCTGGTGCGTTGTATGAGTTCCCAGTCAAGAATGACAAAGTTCCCAGTTGATACAAATTATGTATAAATGCATGAATGCTTAAAGAAGTTGAATTCCTGCAGGGTTTACTTAGCTGTTGTCGTATTCATGGAAAGTGGCGTACCAGCAATACTCTCCAGGTGCACATCTAAGTTCTGTAAAAGGGTATGTCAGAACCAGGGCAATATGAGTGAGTTCTAACAGCCATGCCATAGCTCGAACTCTTGTGCTATTACTTCTACATATGCCTATGTGAGAAATGGAGAATAGTAAATGAATGTATGATGCTGTCCTTTTCTATTGAAAACTACCAGAAAAGGAGGGAGGAGCATTTCTGGTGATGTTTAGAGAAGGAGAGGAAAAGAGGGAAAATAGATTTTCATTTTCAGATTACAATTGTACTTCATTTGAATAAGATGGTTTAGGTTGATTTGTATTGCAAGCCCAGTAATACAGCAAGGGAACTAAAGATCTTTGAGTCTGCAGTCACATGTGAGGAGTTATTACAGGCTGCTTTATGCATTATTATGTTTTATGTACTATTTTTAATATGCATTTCATAGCATTTACTGCTGAAGTCTCAATGGGAAAATTAGCACCAGAACAATTTCTATATTTAAGACCAGCAAGCTTGCATGTATGTTGAATTAACCTATTGTATAACCATAATGCTAGGTCCAAGAAAAGAAAATTTCATTAAAACCATGATTATGCCTTTTTATTTTTCTCTTTGGTATTCAGTAGGGTCATGGAAAATACTATCATTGCCTTAACTTTATTTTCAAGACATAAAATGATTACATGGTTTTGATATAGCAATGTTTTGTTCTTGTCAAGAAATGGTTTTTCTTATTTTTTTAAATTTTTATTTTATTGGTACATTTTAGGTATACAATATAATGACATTCATCTTTGGAAATTTGCACCTTTACATAATCTCTCTTGGTTCTTCTTTTTTCTCCCTTCCCCTGCCCTTCCTTCAACCCCTCCATCCCTCCCTATTTACAAAGACTTTGTTTCCATTTTTTAATTTTCTCATGTTAATTCCATTCCCTTCTTTCCTTTCCCCTACCCCTGCCACTTCCCCTTCCTCTCTGCCCATTTTCTTCCTATTTTGCATTATCTATTATACCTTTTAGTCCTTATTTACACTTTCAGTTTCTCACACTAGAGAAACTATTTGGTATTTACACATGTGTGCCCTATTTATTTCACTTAAGACTATCACCTCAATGTGCATCCATTTAGCAATAAATGTCTCTAATTTCTCATTTTTTATGGCTGAGAAGTACTCCATTTTATTAAAAAAACACATTTTCTTTATCCAGTCTCCAGTTCATGGGCACTTGGGCTGTTTCCAAGTTTCAGCTATTACAAACTGTGCTGCTGTGAACATGGGTGCACATATATCACTGTGGTGTGATTATTTTAATTCTTTAAGGAAGATACCAAGCAGGGGAATAGCTGGGTCAAAGGGAACTTCCAGTCCCAGTTCTTTGAGGTATCTCCATACTGATTTCCACAGTGGTTGCACCAGTCTACACTCCCACCATCAGTGGAGCAGGGTTCCTCTTTCCCCACAGCCCTGCCAGCATTTTTTATTGGTTGATTTCATGATAGCAGCCATTCTTTCTGGAGTGAGGTGGAATCTCAGTGTTGTTTTCATTTGCATTTCTCGAATGGCCAGTGATGTTGAACATTTTTTCATGTGTTTATTGTGAAAGAAATGGCTTTTCTATAAGAAACAAACTAGATCATCAGAAGCTTGACAACTATAAACAAATATTTGCTATTTTTATACAAAAATACAAAATTGAATATGAAGATTCTTAAAAACACAGAAATAGTAAGTTATATCTTCCATTAACTGATATAGAGAAGCATGGTTAGAAGGAGAAATTTCTCAAAATCAAGAAAGAGTCCCTTGTCTATTGGGTGTAAGTCCTAAATTCTTAGTAAATGCGTAATTTCAGATTTTGGAAAAGATTAATATTTTGTTTTCACACAAAATATGTAAGAAAGTACTCATACTATTGTGTTGATTTGTGTGCAGTGGAAGTCAAGCAAGAAAGAAAGCACCATTGTTATTTGTAAAGCAATGGAAAAAATATAGAATAAATCTAGAATTAAAGCTAGACTTTAAAACAAGTTAAATATAAACTTAAAGCATTTCTTCATCTACTGTATGTAATTCATAAGCTGTATAACTTTTGCAAAAATTAAGCTTTTTGTACAAAGCAATGCTAAAAAGCTTCTTTCCAGGCACTTCGTTACCCAAACATTGACTATAAATTAATTCTTCCATGCCCTCATAAGTATTTCTGAAATCTAAAGAACTTCCTGCCTTCTCCAGAAGGCAAATAAAGCTGAAATAAGAAATATATGACAGCCAGAAATAAAAAAAGAAATATATGACAACTCAACAGAAAAAGCAGAGAAACCATCATAGTCAAATGCTTTGACTTCACATGAAAAGATGAGCAAATTAAAGGTAGAAAAATCCATGCCACTTCTTACACCAGACCCACACCATTACTTGAACTTTGAGTTAGTTCAGTAGACATTCTGCCAGACATAATGTATTTGATAAAGCTTCTGGCTTTTTATCTTCAGACTTGGTTTGCTATATTAATTCAAGAGTCTCAGGAATATGAGAAACAATGGCAATAATTCAAAATTTTTCATTATCTGTTCTTGCATGTGTCTTCATTTGTCAAAACTGTTGGGCTGTAATAAGGGAGCTGCTTCTGTCTTCTCATACAAATTTGGGGAGATTCTTTCTCAAAATTAGTCTCAGTCCTAGACTCCCCTGACCCAGGGGAAGAGTTTAAACTCCTTCTGCCACACACAGCTTCTGGTATATTTGGTACTCTCTCCACTGAGATTGTGCTCATCTCTGAGCTTTCCATTTGGTCTCCACTTAACACTGGTCTCTGATCTTTCTTTGGGAACCTCTTTTTGTCTCAACTAGAATCACTCCATTAGTAGAAGGATGAGAGCGCCAGACTTTTCCAAATTGACACTGACCATAAGTTCCTAAAACTCCAAAGGCTGGGGTCTTTTAAAAGCACGGTTCAAAAAAAAAAAAGCATGGTTCATAATGGAACAAAAACCCTGTAGTAAATGAACAAGAAGATTTACTATAAACATTTATTCCACAATTCCTTCCTTCATCATCTTTTCTGAATGCTTAACCAACTTCTTCCTAAAGTGGGGACACACTAAGGAGGATAAAAAAAGATCACAACCCTATCAGTCTTTGCTAAGGCTCTGTTAGCATGATAATGTGCCAAAGTTATAATATAAGAGCTGGCCAATATCAGCAAGAGAAAGGACTGTTTGTTTTGTAGATATTTCACTCAAAGGAATGTAAATGATCATGGCTCCAACTCCCATTATCCATCAAGGGAAAACTTTATTGATGGTGAGCTTGGGCACCAGTATAAAGGTTGAAAAGACCAAAAGGGCTGAGGGGAGGAGGAAACAGAGATTAAGAAGAGGGAGGTAACACTGAGTGGACAGATAACTAGGTGTCCAAGTGATCTCTGTGACCCCCCTGATCTTTTGCATTGGCTGACTTCTCTTCCTAGAGCTTTCTTTTCCCTAAAACTCTTGCCTCTTGCAAGAATTCCTAAAATGTCAGCATACCAATAAAGCCTATCTGGATTAGATTTAAAATTCCAAACCCCACTCCATTTATACACCCCAGATTCCTTATTTCTTTCTTCTTACCCCCTTCTTACCTGCTACCTATGTACTGTGTACCCTAGATCATTTACTTTTGTTTTATCATTTAATATCTGCTTCTCCCAACTCACAAGAACATAGTTTGGGTCTCTTTAGTTCACTCAAGTTCCTTAGTTCCCCAAGGATGCAAAAGAAAGGCTGTAGATACAAAGAATTTCTTTCTGCTCATGGATTCAAAAAAGCTATTCAGCTATTACCAACATATTAGCTTTCTGTTGCTATAACAAATATCTAGGATAAATCAACCTCAGAAAAGGAAAGGCTTATTTCAGCTCACAGTTTTGGAGATGTCAGTCTACGACTTATTAGCCCTGTCACTTTTGGTCTTGTGGTAAGAAGTACATGAAGAAACAAAGCTGCTCATCTCATGGCAGCCAGGAAGCAAAGAGAGGGAGGTCAGGGTCCCAACACCCCTTTCCAGGGCATGCCCCCAATGACCTAACTTGCTCCCGCAAGTCCCCACTTTCCAAATGTTCTACCACCACCCACTAATGCCCAGGTTGGCAACCAAATCTTTAATACATGGGCTTTTGGGAGACATTTATCCAAACCACATCAACCAGTATAACCAAGGAGTTACTTCAAGGTTACTGTCACCTCAAAAAAAGCCACCACTACATAACATGGACAGTTCAATGCACTATCTTTGAGTCCCTTAACTCAAAAGTTTTAGTGCCTATCAGAATTTGCCACGAATTTCTACATTTCCACCAATAAATGAAGTTTCTTTTCTTTCAACTTGGAATAGTCATTGTCAATAAGTAATCATGGATAAACTATGCTCAGTCCAAGAAGCAAACTTTATTGAAAGTGGATATAGTGAATAATGGGTTCCTGGGAGATAGATTCCAGATTCTTGTGTACAAAGAATCCCAAGTATACACCTGATGGTAAAAGAAAAAGCAGCTAAATTTACTAAAGCTAATAGGGAAGTTATGCTCTCAGGTGTGTGCTCAGTGAGAGCGGGTTCATGCCAGCAGAAACAAAAAGGTATCCTGAATGGGGAAAGAAGTGGTGCCTCAGAGGTGGAAAGAATAGGAATGAAGATAAGTCAGGATTTTGGATTTAAAAGATGTCATGTCCCACCAAGGGTATCTCTCTTTGCATTTCTCTGGATGTGACTAATAAAAATGACTGACAGGGTGTTGAGTCATCTCACAGGTATCTAGTGTGCATGACTTTCCCATAATTCACTCTGTTAAAATTACATACATGGCATGTGGTCCCTATGTAATGATTTTCAAATGGGAAAAAGGTTACTACTGTAGGTCAGGATATTGTATCTAACAGGCATGTGTTCTGATCTAGAGCTTTAGAAATTTCCTGGGTCTTTGTTATTTTTATTTCTGCTTCATGTAGAACAATAGAAGGAGGACTGGCCTGGGAAGTTGCCCAAGTTCAGGCGGATGGGGCAAGTGTGGTCCCACAGCCCCAATTGGGCTATCTACAATAAAAGGAGAGAACTTTAGAAAAATAAAGTTATTTCTAACTATAAGTTTCTCCCACCATACCACCAAAATAATAATAAAGTAGTGGGAAGAGAAGGGAAAGGTGAGAAAGCAAGGATAGAGAGACAAGGAACAAAGATGTTAATGCATCAAACATTTACACTGGAAAAGATCTCCCTAAGTGTTATTAACAATTTATATACCAGAACCGTAAACTATCAAAACTCAATTTTCTTAATGCCAAAGGAAAAAAAAAAGAGATCATTTACTTTTTATTATCATTTATGGTCTACCTTTCCTCATTCACAAGAGAATAGAGAGTTTTGTTCTATTTTGTTCACTTATGCTCTCTAATACCCCAAAGCACCCAGAACAGAACCTATAGATAGTAAGAATTATTGTGAAAACACAATGTGAGATAGACTAGAAATTAAAGCCCCAAATCAGCAGAATGATCATTTTAAATCTTTACAATTTTATTAACTTTTTCATTTTTCATGGAGACCAGGGAGGGGTTATTTTAATTATGCCTCTAAAAATTAGAAGTCCTTACTACAGGGATTTCTCTATCATTAATTCTGAACTCTAATCATTCAGTTCTTGTGTTCTCTATATTCATATTCAATGTGACTTCTACTATTTGGCATGGCATAGCTATATTTTGTTAAGATTTATCATCAGATAGTCAAAAATTTCAGACTGATTTTGACAACCTGAGTTCTCAAGTAAGACTCTGAAATGCATAAAGAAAAAACATTTCCAATTTTCTGTTGTACTTCACATAAAATTAAAGAGTGGAGTGCTAAAATCTTATGCTCATGAACTGGGCCCCTGAGCCAACATCAACCATTCAAACTGTGGTGTGTCCCATAATTGTGTGTCTCTTTATAAATGTGACTGAAGGGCTATTAATTTCTTCACCATGAAGGCATGGGTAAAGGAGAGGGATGAGGTTGCTTCTTCCTCAGGAAACCAACACAGAATGATGAGATAAAGTCAGAATAAACCAAGGTACAAGAACTGATGCCCTGTGCTCTTCAGCGTCTGTTTAATTATTACTGGCCATTACATGTATAAATACAAAACTGTAGGCACTGGGCTAGAGGAGGTATCCACATCCACTCTGCTAGTTAAGGCTCAGCAGAGGCCTTCAGCAATATTCAAATAATGAATGGATGAATGGATCCGTGCATGCTAGAAATGATATGCAAATATAGAAAATCATACAATAAAACAAAGAACCCTGAGTCAGTGTTAAATATTCAGTCCCTTAAAGTTCAGATATATAAAGTTTTCTCTGATAACTAAGGGACAAGAAAGTGACAAAGGAAACAGGATTTATACAGATATTTAAGAGTGTTAGATGTTGTGACAATGTTTATAACAACTAAAAATAATGGGACTCACCAAAGAAGATTAGCCAACCAAATTATAGTACTTCATACAACAGAATACTACACATCTCTAAAAATATGCTAAAGGATTTTTATAGTATATTTTCAATATGTATTAAATGGAAAAATAAGAAAAATAAGTTTATAGTTGAATATACATACACTGTCCCTAATTTATGATGAAATTAAAGATATTTCAACTTTATCATGGTGAGAAAGCAATGCATATTGAACAAAATAAAAGACAGACAATAGAAAACAAGTATATAGATCTTTTGCAAGTGGGAAGAGGACCAACAGATGGAAGGAGAAAAAAGAGGAGGAGAAGGGGAAGTAAAAAGAATTAAGATGTGTTAAGTACGTGTACTAATTCCCTACAATGAATGTAATCATTACATACTGCAAACAGGTGGCAATAAAAGCTTTAAAAATTGTTTTAAAATAAAATAAAAACTGTACTTTGAATTTTTATTTTGATCATTTCCAGTTCCATTCTCTCTTATGATGCTGAACGGCAGCAAGAGGCTGCAGCTCCTACTCAACCCTGCAAGCACAAGAAGAAACCCCCACACTCCCTAGGTTAAGTATGTTGCATGTATTTTCTACTTGAGAATATGTTCAATTTAAGGTAGATTTACTGAAATACAACCTCATCATAAGTCCAAGACCACACATATATACACATGTCCATATATACATTAAAATTACCTAAATGCATGAAAGTACGCACAGCCATCAGCCACCATGTCTCTCTTAATTATATTTTGCATCTGTGTAATTGTTTTAATAAGAAAATGTATACGTGTAAATATATGTTGGTGTGGTGATGGGAAGAATAATGGTTCCCCAAAGATGTTCATGTCAGAATCCCCAGAATTTGTGAAAATGTTGGGTTAGATGGCAAAGAGGAATCAGGGTTGTGGATAGGACTCGGGTCACTAATTAGCTGACTTTGAAACAGAAAAAAAACAAGATCATCTGGGTGAGTTCTTAAAAGTGAGAGAGGAGGGTGAGGGTGATGTAAGAGGAGAAGAACTGGCACCACTGCTGGTACTGAAGACAGAGGAGGAGACCCAGAGCCAAGGGATGCAGCAGCCTCTAAGAGCTAGGAGCATCCCTTGCACAGCCTGCAAGAAACAGAGACGTCAGTCCTGTGACCACAAGGATCTGAACTCTGCCAAAAACCCAAAGAAGCAGGAAAATGAATTCTCCCTTACAGCCTTCAGAAAGGAGCTCAGTCTGCCCACACCTTCATTTTAGTTCAGCAAGACCCCGACTTCTGCCCTAAATAATTGGGAGATGTCACATTTGTGAGGAAGATTTTTTGAAAGATTTGAAACCACCTCTCGAAAAGACTGATAGTGTTGGAGCCCAAGGAGAGGTGAATGCAAAGACCCCAGTCATCAGCAAAGCCTTTGCTGGAGTAGGCTGTGCTGGGCTGAGCCAACAGCACAAACTGGTCCAGAAGCCAGTGGATGGGAGGAGCATCAGCCCTAAGGGGAACAGGTTAAAAGCCATGGTGAAAACTACACTGAACCATAATCTCAGGGGGAAAATGATAAGTTGTCCTACAGCTCATTCATCCTCAGTTGCATTGTTCCAGTTTGTGATTAAGCAACAAAGGGTGGCTGAAGTGGTCTAAATATTCCTTCTGAATGAATGCCTGTGCCCTCCCAATGTGACCAGCCACACACAGGCTGTGTGTGTATACAGCAGCCCCTGGGTCCTGCATGTAACCAAATCTAAAGGGGGTGAATGACTGCATTGAATTTTTTCCCTTGTTTGTCGCTTCATCACATGCAGTTTGAATCAAAGCTTACATTTAACATTAATAAAAGTTGATCTGCGGAAATATTATGAAAAAGATCATTAAATCCCAGAAAAGCAGCCATTCCTACAAGCTAAAATTTTCTGCTTTTTTGGTAGACTGCCAATAATACTTTATTTGGATTAGAATTAAGCATCTGCCAAATTGGAAATGGTAAAACTCAATCTCAAAAGATTTTTTTAAATAAATTTAAAGTAAGATTTTAAGCAGCTCTGCTCAAATACTCACTGTAGCCAAAATGAGTATTTTCTACATAAAAATACTGTGAATTTATGAGTTGGTTACTTCTTGCAAATTTAGGAGGAAAGAGGAAAAGCAGACAGGCCCGAAATAACCTTATTTTCTGAATGCAATTCCAGAGACTACAGAGCTCTGAAATGGGGTGCCTTGTGGGGGACAGAAACAGAGGTGACAGCATTGTTAACAGGTTCAAGTCTGGAGTCTAATCCTCAGCCCAGAATATGTAGTGCACCTCACATCAGAGCATGACCAGCCACCGACGCCCCCAGATGTGTCCAGGAAGACTGGAGCCAAGAGATCACCAGGCTCCTGCCCTTCTGTTATTGAAACCAGCTCCTGGTCAGGCCTCTGCTAAGCACTCTCCCCGATAATAAGTGATTCTCAAGAGTCAGAGGAGGTCAGAGCCGGTCATGGCATCTCCTTCCTGTAGATAAGGAAGCCTCGGTACTTCAGAAGAGATCACATCCCTCCCCAGCCACCCACTGCAAAGTAAACCTCCAGTCTTTCTCGACTCCACTGCCCAAGTGAATGTCTTCATTCACAGCCAACCCTAGCTGGAATTATTTAGTGTATTAGTTTGCTTCTAGGTTCCTGGACAAAGCCTGATATAAATACATGTAAAGAAAATGAACCAATTGGCCCAAAGCCCTATAGATATTGGTACTGGGATTAGAATTTGAACTCAACTCTATCTGATTGCAGAGATAACTACAATTTAAACACAATTTATTTTTTTAAAAAATACTTAAATTGAGCATGGTGGTGCATACCTGTAATTTCAGCACTCAAGAGGCTAATACAGCAGGATTACCAAAAGTTTGAGCACAGGCTGACTACACAGTGAATTCAAGGTCAGCCTGGAGTACATAGCAAGAACCTGTCTCAAAAAATAAATAAATAAATAAACTTAGATGCTTAGAAGTGAATGATCTGATGTTTGGGATGTGCGTGAAAGTGCCATGCAGATTAAATAAAATTGATCAGGTTGTTGAAACTGAACGATGGGTATGCCCAGGTTTACTGCAATACCCTCTCTATTTTTGTATGTGCTTGAAATTTTCCATAATAAAGCTTTTTAAAAATGACAGAACTTCAACATTTTTTATTTCTTCTTTCCCCATAATAATTGTGGCTATTTCCATTTTAAATTTCATTCTCCTCCTCATCCTATGCTAGCTGAACAATTTCTATTTCCATCACTGCCTTTTTTCCCCACTTCTGTTACTTAGATATAGTAAACAAAAACATTTATTTTCCCCTAAGCACTCTGACATGTAAAATATTGTGTTGTTCTCAATTCTGTCCATTAACTAAAGCAGCCAGAATTTTATTCCAAAACTGTACAAGCACAAAGCAGTAAGTTTATGTACAATCTTAATACATTTAATGGTTTTAAATGGAATTTAGAATCCATATGTGGAAAATATTCCAACATAGGACACATCTGACTCATTGTTATTTAAATTATTAAACATAATTTATATCATTATTCACTAAATGTTCTCCTGAGGTAAGCAAGCAAGTTCATGGTAACACCTACTCCAAGCAATTACAGGAAATAAGACTATATTTAAACACCAAATAAGAGGGGAATGTATTGCTTTCTTCTCACTCTTCTGATTCCCACTATCTTTCTAACAATGTCACTAGGTCAACTGTTACTGGTTTCTCAACCTATTTCCAATTTCTGGTTCTTCCTGCTCATCCGAACCCAAATGTTGTTGGAACTGAAATGTGCCCAGTCCCAGTGAGCCCATATTCACTCCTCCACCCTCTTATAGCTCAGGACAGCTCTGTAAAACCATCTGGCCAATCGGACAGACAAAAAAGGCTACTTGTACTCTGGGACAATTTTAGTATTTGCTTTTGAAAGGGGACAGTAGTAGTTTGAATGTCCTTCCACCTACACACACACACGAACATGCAGTAATTAGCATGTCATTCTATCTAAACATACAAACACACACATCCATTTTTTACTCACCTTGAATACAGATGTGATGACTGGGGCTACAGGAACCATCTTGCATCTATGAGAATGGAATTCAACAAACACAGGACCACAGAGTGGAAGGAGGTGAGAAAGGCTTCTAATGGCATCACAGAGCACTTGAGTCAATGCCAGCAACCATTCCCCTCTCGATATCTGTATTTTTTTAAGTAGCAGACTTTCACTAACTGGAGACAATCAAAATCCTAACTGATATAGAGTCATTTTTGATGAACATCTTTAATTGTAATTACTATTGATAAATTTCAGAGAAAATGAGATTTGAAGATTTAGCAAGTAGGTGGGCCTTGCAGACCTACAAGATCATAGTTGTATTTGACTTGTGAATTTACTCAATGATTTCAGATAACCTTCTTTGGGATCTCCAAATGTTTAAAATCACACCAACTTCAATTGCCTGAAAGGACCCTTGCATTCAGTAAAGTGGGCACTAATAAAAACAGCAAGAGATGTGAGGCTTTCTATACCTCACCATAAGTGAAATTATGTACTGTGAAATGAAATGTATTTAAAATCTTGCATTATGTGATCCTCATTTCATCATATGCCTTATCAGTTTGTGACCAAAAACATAATCCCAGGTTAGTGATCATCTCCCCTCCCCAGCCATCATTCCTTTTTTGAGCTTGTGTTCTATCTTCAAATTCTGATTCCCACCCTCTAAAACTTTTTTTTGTTGTTGTTAAATTCTATTATTGGTACATTGTAGGTATACAGCACAATTACATTTCTCATTGGGAATTGTACCTTTACATAATGCATCTTGGTTCTTATTTTTTCCCCATTCTTAGCCCTCCCTTCACCCCCTCCACCCTTCCCTATTTACAACGACTTTCTTTCCATTTTTTTCATTTCTCATCATTTTTCCTTTCCTTTCTTACCTTTCCCCTGCCCATCCCACTACCCCTACCCCTTTGGACCTTTTCTTCCTATTTTGCATTATCGATTATTCATTCTAATCACTGGTACATTTTAGGTATACAATATAATGACATTCATCATTGGAAATTGGCACCTTTACATAGTCTCTCTTGGTTCTTATTTTTTACCCTTGCCCAGCCCTCCCTTCAACCCCTCCAGTCCTCCCTGTTTACAAAGATTTTGTTCCTATTTTTCCATTTTCTCATATTAATCCCATTCCCTTCTATCCTTTCCCCTAGCCCTCCCACTTCCTTCCCCTTTGCCCCTTTTCTTCCTATTTCACATTACCTATTACACATTTTAGTCCTTATTTACACTTTCAGTTTCTCACACTAGAGAAACTATTCAGAATTTATGCATGTGTGTCCTATTTATTTCACTTAAGAGTATCACCTCAACGTGCATCCATTTAGCTATAAATGTCTCTAATTTCTCATTTTTTATGGCTGAGTAGTACTCCGTTTTATTTTAAAAAACCCACATTTTCTTTATCCAGTCTCCAGTTGATGGGCATTTGGGCTGTTTCCAAGTTTAGCTATCACAAACTGTGCTGCTATGAACATGAGTGCACATATATCACTGTGGTATGATTCTTTTAATTCTTTGAGGAAGATCCCCAGCAGTGGAATAGCAGGGTCAAATGGGACTTCCAGTCCTAGTTCTTTGAGGTATCTCCATACTGAGTTCCACAGTGGTTACACCAGTCTACACTCCCACCAGCAGTGGAGCAGGGTTCCTCTTTCCCCACAGCCCTGCCAGCATTTGTTATTGGTTGACTTCATGATAGCAGCCATTCTTTCTGGAGTGAGGTGGAATCTCAGCGTTGTTTTCATTTGCATCTCTCGAATGACCAGTGATGTTGAATATTTTTTCATGTATTTATTTGCTATTTCTACTTCTTTGTCTGAGAAATGTCTGTTTGTTCCAGATGCCCATTTTCAGATTGGGTCTTTAAATTTGGGAGATCTGATCTTTTTAAGTTCTTTATAGATTCGAGATAGTAGACCTTTGTCTGAGGAAAAGCAGGTGAAGATTTTTTCCCACATTGTGGGTTGTCTCTTCACTCTGTTAATGCTTTCTCTTGCTGTGCAGAAGCCTTTTAATAAGAAGAGATTCCACTTGTTGATTGTTTGTGCTAGTTCATGGGCAACTGAGGTTTTGTTCATAAAATCTTTTCCTACACCGATGTCTTCAAGGGTTCTACCTAACCTCTGTTCCAACTGGTTCAGAGTTTCTATTTTAATATTTAGATCTTTCATCCATTTTGATTTTAGTTTAGTGCATGGTGAGAGATACAGGTCTAGTTTTAATCTTTGGCAAGTTGAAGCCCAATTTTTCCAGCACCATTTATTAAAGAGGCTATCTTTCCTCTAGTGAGGGTGTTTGGCTCCTTTAACAAAGATGAGATGGCTGAGTGTGTCTGGCATTGTTTCTGCATCTTCTAATCTGTTCCACCGATCCTCAGGTGTGCTTCTTTGCCAGTACCATGCTGTTTTTATCACAGTAGCTTTGTAGTAGAGTTGCAGATTGGGGATTGTGATACCCCCTGCCATGTCTCTGTTACCTAGAATTGCTTTTGCTATTCTGGGTCTCTTCTTGTTCCAAATGAATTTTTGGATTGTTTTCTCAAGGTCCATGAAGTATGCTCCTGGGATCTCAATTGGAATTGCATTAAATCTATATACCAGTTTTGGAAGTATGGGCATTTTCACTATATTAATCCTTCCTACCCAGGAGCAGGGGATGTCTGTCCATTTTCTGATATCATCTTCAATCTCTCTTTTCAGAGTGCCATAGTTTTCAGAGAAGAGGTCTTTGATTTCTTTCATTAGGTTGATTCCTAGGTATTTCAGTTTTTTGGATGCTATTGTGAAAGGAATTATTTGCCTTATTTCTCTCTCAGTGAGTCTGTCATTCATGTAGAGGAAAGCTATTGATTTTTGTGTGTTGACTTTGTAACCAGCTACTCGACTGAATTTGGTTATTAAGTCTAGAAGACTTTTGGTGGAGTTCTTGGGGTCTTCTATATAGAATATCATGTCATCTGCAAATAATGACAATTTCACTTCTTCATTTCCTATCTTTATTCCTTTTATGTCTTTCTCTTGTCTAATTGCCATGGCTAATGTTTCCAGAACTATATTGAACAAGAGTGGTGATAGTGGACATCCTTGTCTTGTTCCTGATTTTAGTGTGAAGGATTTCAGTTTGTGACCATTTAGTATGATATTGGCTGTTGGTTTTTCATAGATGGCTTCTATCAGTTTGAGGTAGAGACCATCTATTCCAATTTTTTGTAGGGTGTTTTTCATAAATGCATGTTGGATTTTGTCAAATGCTTTTTCTGCATCTATGGAGATAATCAAATGGTTTTTGTCCTTGGCTCTATTGATAGAGTGTATTACATTGATTGATTTGCATATGGTGAACCATCCCTGCATCCCTGGGATGAATCCCACTTGATCAGGGTGTATGATCTTCTTGATATTCTGCATTCTATTTGCCAGTATCTTATTAAGGATTTTTGCATCTATGTTCATTAGTGAGATTGACCTATAGTTCTCCTTTTCAGTTGGGTCTTTCTCTGCTCTGGGGATCAAGGTAATGCTTGCTTCCAGGAATGAATTTGGGAGTATTGCTTCCCTTTCAATTTCATTGAAGAGTTTAAACAGTAGTGCCAGTAGTTCCTCTCTAAATGTCTTGTAGAATTCAGCAGTGAAGCCTTCAGGATCTGAGCTTTTCTTAGTTGAAAAGTTTTTAATTACATTTTCAATTTCATTGATTGATGTTGGGTTGTTTAGAATTTTTAGGTCTTCATTCAACTGTGGTAATTCATATGTATCTAGGAATCTGTCCATTTCTTCTGTGTTTTCCATCTTATTCGTGTATAAATTCTGGAAGTAGGTATTGATGATCTTCTGGATTTCTGCTGGGTCTGTTGTAATTTCACCCTTTTCATTCCTAATTGCATGGATTTGGGCCTTTGCTTTCCTTTTTCTGACAAGGTTGGCTAAGGGCTTGTCAATTTTGTTGATTCTTTCGGAGAACCAACTCTTGGCTTCATTGATTTTTTTGTACCGTTCTCTTATTCTCCATTGCATTGATTTCTCCTCTGATCTTTATAATTTCCTCCCTTGCATGAGCTTTGGGGTTGTCCTGCTCTTCTTTTTCTAGAAACTTGAGGTTCAGCATCAGGTTGTTTAATTGGGCTTGTTCTGTTTTCCTAATATGCGTATTCACTGCTATGAATTTCCCTCATAAGACTGCTTTCATTGTGTCCCATAGATTCCAATATGTTGTATTGTCATTGTCATTTAATTGAAGGAACTGTCTGATTTCTTCCTTAATTTCCTCTGTGACCCATTGGTTATTCAGAAGTGTGTTGTCCAATTTCCATGTGTTTATGAAATTTTTTGAGTTTCTTTTGCTATGGATCTCCAATTTCATCGCTCTATGGTCTGATAATATACAGGGGATAACTTCAATTCCTTTGCACTTGCTTAAACATGTTCTATGTGTGAATATGTGGTCTATTTTGGAGAATGAGCCATGTGCAGCTGAGAAGAATGTGTATTCTGATTTTGTGGGGTGGAAGACTCTGTAAACATCTGTTAAGTTCATTTGTTCAAGAGTTCGATTGAGTTCTAGTACTTCATTACTTATTTTTAGTCTAGTTGATCTATCTCTTTGTGACAGTGGGGTGTTGAGGTTCCCCACTACAATTGTATTAGTGCATATATGACTTTTCATGTCCGTTAGTATTTGTTTTATATAGTTGGGTGCACTAGTGTTTGGTGCATAGATATTTATGATTGTCTTCTCTTCCTCTTGGATTCTTCCCTTTACAAGGATGTAGTGTCCTTCTTCATCTCTCTTAATCAGTGTTGCTTTCAAATCTACTTGATCTGCCAAGAGGATAGCTACTCCTGCTTTTTTTCAGGTTCCTGTCACATGGAGGATTGTTTTCCACCCTTTAACTTTCAGTCTATGAGTTTCCTTTTGAATTGAATGTGTTTCTTGTATGCAGCATATTGTTGGATTTTGCTTCTTGACCCATTCTGCCAGTCTATTTCTTTTGATTGGTGAATTGAGACCATTAACATTGATGGTTGTATCTGAAACATATTGACTTGTCATTGCCATGACTTTTTCTTTTTGTTGGGTGCTGCCCCTTTACATTTCATTTCTTGCCATGCCAGATGGGTTCATTCTGCTTTGCTTCCTGGGGTTGTGATCCTCAATGTCTGTTCCTAGGATATTGTGTAAAATTCTTTGGAGTGCTAGTTTGATATTCACGAAGTTCCTAAGGTGCTCTTTGTCGTGAAAGTATCTTATTTCTCCATCCATTTTGAAAGATAGTTTTGCAGGGTACATCAATCTGGGTTGGAGGCTGTTTTCTTTTAGGGCTTGGAATATGTCACTCCAAGCTCTTCTTGCCTTGGTGGTTTGTGTTGAGAAGTCTGCTGTGAGGCTGATGGGCTTTCCTTTGTGTGTGATTTGTTTCTTTTCTCTGACTGCTTGTAGAACTTTGTTCTTCTGTTGAGTTTCTGGAATCTTATCAATTATATGCCTATGTGTAGATTTTTTTTGATCAAGGCTATTTGGAGTCCTATCTGCCTCACTTATGTGTATGTCAAGCTCTTTTCCCCTGCTTGGGAAGTTTTCTGCCATTACATCTGTGAAGAATTTTTTTATGTCATCTGCACTCTCTCCTGTTTCTTCATTGACT
This sequence comes from Heterocephalus glaber, assembly GCF_053883595.1. Lineage (NCBI taxonomy): Eukaryota > Metazoa > Chordata > Mammalia > Rodentia > Bathyergidae > Heterocephalus > Heterocephalus glaber. Next base: position 9,955,459 of record NW_028258315.1, read on the forward strand.
CCAATCAGTCTTATGTTATTCTTCTTTGCATCATCTAGCAGCTGCTGGATTGATTTCTCATGTTCCCTTATAATTTTGAAGCAATTTTTCTTTTCCTGGTCATTAATTGCAATCTTATCTTCTATATCTGAAATTCTGTCCTCACATTGGCTCATTCTGCTATGTATACTTTCAATGGAGTTTTTCATCTCCTGGAAATCTATTTGCATCTGTTTTATGGATTCCATTTGTTTCCTATGTTGGGATTCCATCATGATTCTCAGCTCCTCTCTAGATTTATCATGTCTTGCACTAGAAGCACAATCTCTGTTGCTATCTGAGAAATTATTTCTGATTTCATTTTTTCCACATCCCCTATTGTTGCCAGTTCAGTGGGTCCAGGTGGTTGAGTATCAGAGTGTTCCATCTCATTTCCCTTTGGGGTTGCTGTAGGTGATCTGGAAGTCTGGTTTTGAGACTTATTTATGTGTTTTCTCATTTTGACTGGGGGTGCGGGAGGTGCTGTTGGCACCTGCACTGATCACCTCCTCTGAGCTGGGAGAGATGGGACAGGGGCCGGGAGCAGCGGTAGGGATGGTGGCCCAGAAGCCCCTTCCTCTGGGCTTGGAGCAGTGGGAGGGATGGTGCCCAGGAAGCCCCTTCCTCTGGACCAGGAGCAGTGGGACAGCAGCTCAGAAGCCCCTACCTCTCCTACCCTCTAACACTTAATCTTCAATTCCTAATTCTTTCCCCCTAAAAATGGTTGTTGGACTCTAGGCCTAACCATTACCAATGATTAGGATCTTTCTTTCCTTTGCACACAAACATTTCCTGAGCATCTACTGGATGTTGCCATGTACAGCATGGGGCACCAGCTATGTACAGGGAAGGACACTGACTGGAGAGCCTAATGGTCTTGGACCTCACTGATTCCCTCTTCCTATGGCACCTCAGGGTAACTATTTGTGCACTGCATGTTGTGTTTATGTGCTGGAAACTAATGTACAGGAAGATTTCACACTGTTTAAAATGTTTTGAAACTCAGTATTCCAGACATGCAATTACAAGAGTAATTTGTCACTGACCTCAGGTGCTTCACTGGGGTGACCAGCCCACCTTGATGGTTCTATATGCTTTAACATGGGAGAAATCATAGGTTTGAGCACCTAGGTTTCTTTCAAAAGAATCACCTACTTAGAAAATGCCAAGTGTACACAACACACACACTCACACACTTGTACAGATAAAAGTATGCATTTAAGGTATGCATTTAAAAATTATAGAATCTTAAAGCAACCGTAGAGATTAAAGTTCAATCCTATCCTTTGACATATTAGGAAATAAGATCCCAAAAAGGTTCAGTGATTTGGTTAAGAATATGAAGTTAGCAAATGTGTTAGCCAATTATTTCACACAGAAAGGAGGCTTATCACAGCAAAAGTTGATTCATTCAATTGTACAACAGGCAGCATCAGATCATGGCTGAACACTGCCTCTCCTGTACACTGGGAAAGAGACCACTTCACAAAAAAGAACTAAATCTGTTATTGAAGGTAGAAAGGTTGGTACAAGAGCTAGAGAAGAACAGAGATGAACAGAACTGGTACGAGTTACTGAAGGTATGTTGAAAGCTAAATGCTTTCAAAGAAGTTGTAATACTTTTTCTGACAATGGAACATCCTGCTTTCAAACCCTGCTTAGGATGGGAAAGAGGACTGTACTGCAACTATGGCTAAATAGCCCTTGAATCTAGGAAGCAAATCCAGAGAATTTGTAACTCTCCTGTAAGAAAATATCAGAAGTTTCATGGGGAAAGTGAGTTAGAAAAGTCAAGGCTACAAAGAAATCACCACTGTGTGCCTAGGTGCCATTCTTGGCACCATCCCCCACTCCACCCTGTGCAATGCAGCTGCGCCATCTGTATGGGGCACCCACTGACTGGCCCAAAGTGGCACCTGCTGGTCTTTAAGACACCTGCAATGGACCATACTCCACATGTGTGCCTGGCAAGAGAAAGCCCAGGATTTTCATCAGACTCTCAAAGAAGTCTCAGACCTTAGAAAGTTAGGGATTATACTAATCACCTTCATGACTATATGGCTTCTTCATGGATGAAAACATGGTCAATGCAGAAAGAGGTCAATGCATGACTGGGTTTCTCCAGGTTCTTTCCCAAGGTAAGCAATAATTTATGCCAAGCAAAGAAACATGAATTTCCCTGATTATATTAACTTTTCCTAAGGCTGGGGCAAAAAGGTGAAAAATTAAATTGTCAACAGGTACATACAATTTTGTACTTACTTGTAAAAGAGTAGAAGTATAGACAAAATAGAATGTGGAAGGTGCAGATAAAATCACTATTTTATCCGGTAGCAGCAGCCTCTCTTTGGTGCCATTTCTCGGCCTGCCCAAAATTGCCCAGGGTGATGTGAGAAGATGTGTGGAAACCATGATTAATGGTTTTCACTTATCTCCTATTAAATTGCCCAGCAGCCTCTGAATACAGGTACCTGAATGTTTTAAATTTATTAATTTATTTTTATTAGAATTCAGTGTATCCTGACACTAAATTGCTTCAGCACTTCGCAAAAATTCTATAAAACTAATTTGTGAAGTATTTTCTGGCTATGTGTGGCTTATACATTTCTTTTCAAAGATTCAACTTTTTTATTCAGAGCTTTTATTTTGCTGTGTATATATAGGAATCATTTCCTGAATTGGCCATTTTCTTTTTCCCCCCTCACTCAGACATTGTGCTCTTTAAATGGGCCATGGGATTGCTTAGCATCATGCTGTTCAAAGGAAAGAGAGTATATTGGATATCTGATTTCAAATTGGATGAAAATGGTATCTTTCACACTTCTGTTTATCTTATGAGAAAGCAGATACATAAATACAATAAATGTCCGGTAAAATTAATTCAGCAAACATCTGCATTCACCTACAAGGTACCAAGAACTGTGGATAACAGCAATAATAGAGAGGAGGACGTGATGGGTACTCCACACCAAACTCGGCAGTATGTTCTCAACATCAAGTCTCTCATTTAACCCTCACCACAACCCTACACAGCATACTATTTTTTTGTATTTATTTATTTATTTTGGTGCCAGGGATCGAACTCGGGTCCTTGCAGCATACTATTTTTAAGTCTTATTTTACAGATAGGAAAATGAAAGCAGAAAAGGTTAAATCTAGCTGGTACTTGGGAGGCTGAGGCAGGAAGATCCCAAATCTGAGGCCATCCTGGGCAACTTGGTGAGACCCTATCTCCAAACAAAAAAAAAAAGTGCAGAGGATGAGGCTGTAGCTCAGTGATACAGCTCTTTCTTGTTTTGTTTTGTTTTGGTACCGCGGATCGAACGCGGGTCCTTGAGCTTGCGCAGCAGGCGGCAAAACCACTGAGCTAAATCCCCAGCCCAACTCTTTCTTGCTTAGCATGTGGGAGGCCCTGGACTCCATTCCCAGCAGCCCTCCCAAAGAAAGGAAAAGACGAAATTAAATCTACTGTTCTAAGTGTTACAGGAAAGAAGTAATGGCCCTGAGACTTGAGTCCAAGTGACCTCGCCCAGATCCTGCAGGTTTAAACGTGCTAGCTCTGGGACGAGCACACAGACAACTAGACAAACAGGGCGAACACACACATGCACACGCCCAAATTATATTTTGTTTGAAAAAGTAGCCCTGTAGGGCCAGGGACTTAGCTCAGTGGTACCTCACAAGCACAAGGTCCTGAGTTTGATCCCCGGAACCGCTAGCCCTATATTATGAAGATAATTTTATTGCTACTTCATGTCTCATACTGTAAAAGAATAATATAGCATAGGATCAAGCACATTATGAGATTTAAAGTTTTTCTCCATATAGGATACTTCATACTGCATTAAAATCCATATTTATTAAATATTTCCAAATAATATCTGGAACACTGCTCACTATTCACATCAATTCTGATACACTCTTTCTTAACAGTAAGAAGGGGGAAATCTAGCTAATGCATTTTTTTTTCTTTTTTTTTTTTTTTTTGGTACCAGTGATCGAACTCGGGTCCTTCTGCTTGCGAGGCAGGCAGAGGATCCACTGAGCTAAATCCCGGGCGCTAATGCATTTTCTAATGCAAATTATCACTGAGGACAGAAGAACTGAGAACACGAAGATCCATGGAGGAAACCTTTAAGAAAGAACCAAAGCCATTAGGAAAACCCATGCGTTAACTTTCTGCCCCTCCCGACAGCCTGGGCGTCAACAGTGCAGCAGAGAGCAGGTGCCGAGGCTCCCAAGGTCTGTGCTCAGCTTTTGAGCGCTGGCCTCGCACCACAGGGACGTGGGGTGATGTCACACAGATGCAAGGTGCTTCCCAGTTGCCAGACTGATAAAAGGAGAGTAAACACCATCTATTTCAAAAGGAACCTTGTTGTGACAAGGATCTTGGCTCCTGTTCAGTAAACAATGGTGTCTAGCCAAAAAAAATTTTGCATGAATTTCCATTTTTCTAGAATTTTCCAAATCCATCTCCTGAGGCTGGTCCATCACACGTGGTGACAAGAACCAAAGAGTACCCCAGCAGAAGAAGAGAAAAGAGCACAGAGAAGAGGAGGCCAGGCCATGGTGAGATTCTAGCCTTAGCACCAGAGTTCAAAGACAATTTCCTCACTGCCAGGATCCAGGAATTCACTTTCAAGAGCAGCTTCTCATGCCCTAAAGCTTTGTATCTATGGGGATCTTTGCCTTAAATTCAAGTATCCCTTAAGGTATCATGAACCCTACAATATAGCCCTGAAATATTGTTTGTTCAGGAGTTTTAATACTAGAGGTAACTCCAAAATTGTTTACAAAAGACTTGTTAATGATGACTCAATTTATTCATCATGACATTATCATAACTTTAAAAACATCTGCTATAAATGTGAGACACTGGGTGAAGCTGCCTGCCTCTTGGGCTGCAGATTATGGGTGGTGGAGTTACTCAGACTAATCCAGATCAGGGGAGACACAGCAGCACTGACTGAAGCTAATGTGTTACAATGGGCTCCACTGAGGGTTTCATCTAATAAAAATCTCATGCATTTCAGGAAATTAAGAGGTTTTTTTTCTGAGATTATATTCAAGAAAAGTGGGCTAAACAGATATTAGAAAAGAAAAAGTATAGCAAGCATTAAAAGGTCACAGTGAAAAATTTTAAAAAAATAAAAAAAGGTCACAGTGATGGACATCTTCACAAAAGCTACTGTATCATTTTTACCATTCAGGATTCTTCCAGCACAAACTGTCTTAAGAGAAAAAAAGGTTTTGCCTTACATAACTAAAAAGACCTGGAAAACTTCAGGCATGACTAGATTTAGGTCCATAGATGATATTATCAGGAACCTGACTCCATTACTTAGCTCATCTTTCCTGGCTCTATCCTCTGGGATGCTATCTCAATAAGTGGTGATCAAAATGACTTCCACTTAGACTATCAGCCTATCATCACCAGTAGAAAGAGGATGTCTTTTTCAGGTCCTGCAAGAAAACAGGAAATGAATCTCATTGGCTTATTTGGGTCATGTGATCATCCCAGAGCCAATCACTGTGGCTATTGTGACACCTTGTTTTCATTGGTCAGGTCCAAATCACATGTCTAAACATGGACTTATGTAATAGCATCAGCCTTACTTTAACCTGAGATACTACTTTTCTATGGGCTGCTACAACAAGTACCATAATCTGGGAGATTTGAAAAGTGAAGATTTGTTTTCTTACAATTCTGGAAGCCACATGTCTAAGACTAAGGTGACATTAGGGTAGTTTTTCTGATAGTTTGCTCCTTAGTTTGTGCATGGCTAGGTTTTCTCTGTGCTTTTACATGGTTTTCTCTGTGTGTGTGTCTTGTCCTAGTATCTTATAAGGACACCGGTCATCTTAGGGTTCACTCCAACAGCCTCCTCTAATTTTATCACTACTTTCAAGGCCCTATCTCCAAATACTCCACTTTTAAGTTTAATTTTCTAAAAAATTAGGAGGCTCTTAGTAGTTAGCAGTTACTAATGCCAGGCAGGGAAAAACATAAGACCTGCCATACCTTTTCAGTTTCTTCAGGTCCTAATCCCACAAGTTTTCAGTGCATCTGCTACAGCCTTATTTGAGGCAACACATCTAGTCCCTCAGGAATGCTCACACTTGGAAGGTTAGCACCTCCTGTCAATAGTACTGGAAAGGAATTTTTATGCTTTCAAACCATATTCCTTAAATATACTCCATTAAACATTATTTTCTTTGGGGATTTAAATAGCTCTTACTGCAAAGGATTATGTGGTAAAAGAAATGTTTGTGTTTTGTTGTGTTTGGAAACGCTTAGCTCAAATTAGACAAGTTTCTAGACCACATTTCTTTCCAAACCTTTTAATATGTTAATATCCTTTGTGAAGCCCCAAGAATGAGCGTGTAATCTGAAATATGTTCCATTCCTCCAAACACACAGTAAGGAATGCTTCCTTATAAAATTGACATCCACATAATAAGACATAAAATTAAGTTTTGATTGGGTGGTGGAGGCAGGGCAAAGAAATGATTAGACAGGGCTGCTGAAAAGTGGCTTTTGCCGCTTCTGGAGAGCTCTGGCCAAATCTGGCACTACAGAAATGTTTGTGGCTCTCCCAAACTCATAAGCTAAAATCCGACCCTGATGTGATAGTATTTGAAGGTGGGGCCTTCAGGGGGTGACCAGGTCATTTGGGGACTCTCATAAACGGAATTCATGTCCTCTTTTCATAAAAGAATCTCAGAGAGCTGCCTCTCCTCTTTTTCCACACGAGGACACTGCATGAAAGTGCTATCTACGAACCAGGAAGCAAACCCTTACTAGACACAATATCCTGGCACTTTGATCTTGGACTTCCCAACTTCTAGAACTGTGAGAAATAAAATTCTGTTGTTAAAAGCCACCCAGTCTACAGTGTTCTGTAACAGTGGTCCAGAAGGACTAAGACATCTGATGCACTAAACACCTCAACTTAGCTGCCAGGCAGCAGGAAATTCAGAGCTGAAAGAAAAGGGCCAACCAAGGCCAGCTGCAGAGAAAAGTAGAGGTAATCAGGATAAAAGAGGAAAGACAGGCATGCTGGGGTCCAAGCCACCAAATTCAGAAGTTTTAATGAAATTTAGCATGAATTTAATTGTCTCACTATGAGAGATCTATCGGATGATTTAGGGGCTGGGAGGTCTACGTGAGATTTCCTTCACATCACTTGAGTGTATGGGTCGTGGACCAGGAAGACTCATTTTATCAACTCCTCAGAAAAAAAAAAAAAAATATATATATATATATATATGATAAAATAAAATAATCTGGGACTAGTCCAGAAAGAAGCAACCTACTTGCCTAGGCAAGGGGTACAGAACCAAGATGCAATAATGTCTATTGAACTCAGCTGACCTGCAGCAGCAACATACATACTGAATAAATTGACTACCATATAAAGTTGGAATTAAGCTTAGCATATTACAACATTTACTTTCTACTTGTAGATGTGAAAAGAATATCCTTTCACATACAATTCTCCTGCCATTTGACCTCTGAAATAAAATGGAGCACAAAGTGTCAAGGAGACTAAGGCATCTTTCTGACACATGGTAATTACCCTTAAAACTATACCGCCCAACGAATCCCCTAAAAATCGCCATGGCTCAGATTCTGGCAGTGTTCATAAATCACCAGCTGTGGCCCCTCAGAAGTTTAGGAAGTTGGCAAGGACACTTGACAGAATTACTGCTTTTATTAATGCCATGGGCTTGGATTATTTATTCAAGATTACAAGTATCTGAAAACACATACTCCAATCTAGCCTTCACCTAAATCACAAGGAGGGTGCAAAAGCCCCTTGTGAGAGCAAATTCTTGCTATTTGCTGCTATTGGGAAGAACTTCTTCAAGGGATATAAGGAGCTAGTTAAACTCCAGGACAAATAAAGATGATTAAAAGTATCCTTTCTGTTCCAAACACTATAAATGTTAAACACATGTTTTGCAGTTCAATTGTTTTAAAATATTTTCCAACATGACCTTTGTAAATATTTGTATGTCCCTCCCACTCCAAGCAGTTGTGACCACTGGAGGAAGCCTCCGGGGAGATCTAATGAGGAAGTGCTCCCAGTGCGTGAACTATGCCCTGAGAGTAAGTCAGCCCCTGAGAGGATGTGTATTACCTCTTCCAGGTCACAAGGCTTCCAATTAGACTCTAATTACTAGAACACTAAATTATTCAACATGCCCTGAAAAGAAAATAAAGCTTCCCAAAATAGGAGGAGCAGACAGAACCTTAGCAGGAGGAAAGAAAGGCCTTCAGGAACCATCCATTTCCATCTTCCTCTTGTGGATGAAGGAAGTGAGATGCAGAGAACGACAGAGAAGAATCCACCACATTCATGGAACATGGCTCCACCCCTCACCAGCTGAGTTACCATTGAGGGTAACTTTCAAGGCATCACGTCTACCTGCTTTTCCTTCTTCTTTCCCTCTGTCTCCATCACTCTGAGTCCTTCCTCTTCCAGACACCAAAGTGGGGGTGTTCCACGGTACCCATTTCCCACCTATCTGCCATCCAACCCCATTCCTCAGCAAACCAAACCACCTCCCCTCTCCAAGCCCAGAGCACATCTGTGCCATAGGCTGTTTACCCATCTGCTCTCCCTTCCTGGGAAGGCTGGCAGACTTCTGCTCAGCCTTTAAGGTCCCACTGAAGATGTACCTGACTCTCCCTGGAAGTACTATAGTCATTACCCATGCATGGTACAATGCAGCATTTACAGCAATGGATTCTAATTACTGTTTGCTTGTCTGTCTCCTTGACTAAGCTGTGGCCCCTACACAATGATTGGCACATGATGCATCTTTAGTGAGTTGCAATCTCTTCTACTCCAGGTCCCTCTTCAACTCTATCCCAAATCCGTATTTCCTGGCCTACTCTCCCTACATTTTCAATTCTCTGAGGAATGTTCCACCGACATCTCAAACCCAACATTTTCCAAACAGAAGCCATTGTTTCCTTTCCCCATCCACCCACCACCCTCAAATCTACTCCTGGTTTTCACCTTCCCATGGCTGTAAATGCTATTATGATCCTATCAGTCCTTCAAATTAAAAACTCAAGGTAACTATGGACTCCTCCTTCTCACCGGCCTTTTAACAATCATGAAACCCTAGCTGGGTATGGTGGCAAATGCCTGTAATCCCAGCACTCAGGAGGCTGAGGCAGGAGGATTGCCGTGAGTTTGGGGCCAGCCTGGGCTACACAGTGAGTTCAAATTCAGCTTGAACTGTACAGTGAGACTCTGTCTCAGTAAATAAATAAATTTTTAAAGAAGGGCTGGGGATATAGCTCAGTGTAAAAGCCATGTGTTGGATCCCCAGTATAGCGAAACAAAATTACAAAGCCCTATTCATTGTACTTTTATTGTGACTGAAGCTCGAGTCCAGCCCTCATTACCTCCTATCTGGTCATTTTCAAGACCTCCTGCTCTTTCTTCTCTTGTCTCTGTTCTAGTTCTTCAAGCCACCTAACACACCAGTGCTAGAGTAATTATCCGCAAGGTAAGCTTGGTTATATCATTTTCTTGCTCACAAATTTTCTTTGTCCACAGTTCAAAATCTTCTGTATTTCATTCAAGATCATCTACAATTCAGCCTCCACTGCATTTCCATTCTTACCTCCAACTATTCCAGTTATTCACATTCTAATCACAACCTCACTGCATTTTCCACTATAGTTCCTCTTTCTGTTTCCAGCCTAAAGCTCTTCTCATTAATAATCAGCCAAAATTCAGCTTCATGTATGGCATTTTCATGAAGTCTAAGCAAAAAGTAACTGATCCCAAATCCTACAAAGCACCTTGTTTATAACTTTGTTTTACTATGATCCCGGTTTCTCCTATAAAATGGAAGATGGGAGAGGCGAGAAGATTTAATACTATCAGGGCAGAAATCACAGCACCCAGTATAGTACTTGGTAAATAGTAGGCACTATTTATATTCTATTTTTTAATTGTTAGTTGTACATTTTCACAGTACTGAAGATTAAACCTACTGAACTATATTCCCAACCCTTTTTATTATTTTTCTAAAATTTAAGATGGGGTCTCACTAAGTTGTCTAGGATGGTCTTCAACTTTCAATCCTCGTGCCTCAGCCTCCCAAGTAGCTGAGGTTACAGGTGTGCATCACCAGGCCATGCTCATCTTTATTAACTCATCCTTTATGTAGGTCTATTAAAATAATTAGACAAATAAAGGCCCAAATCACAATAAGAATAAAGCATGAGGCACCAAGCAAAGAAATTTCAAAAATTTTCCAATCCAAATCCTTATCTCTGTCACCCATATCATTACTGTGTTAGATATGGCAGCATAATCTTCATGGCCCTAACACTTTCGGAGCATTTGCTCTAGCCAGACTATGTGTGCTGAGTGAGTACTTCCCTGAAGTATCTAACTCAATATTCACAAAGAAGGTTCTCATAGAGTCTGACTCATTTTTGGATGTCTGATGGCTGCCAGCCTTTAAGACTCACTTCTCCCTCTCCCCATCTACTCCACATTTGGACAGGTTGTGTGGGGGACCGTTCTATTGGTTATGCCCAAAGCAGGCTGTGAGAAGTGCAGGCTGTAAAGAGTTAACCTCACAACTGGTTTGTTTTGAGAAGCGAGTCTGGCTGAAGCCTACATGCCAAGGTCAAAGTGACTCACACCCAAATTCTGTTCCCAGTGTTAAAGGCTTCTTTACTAAAAAGACAAGGCTAATTATTAACCACAACCTATACTTTGTTCTGTTCCTAATTCAGAAATGCTTTGTCTTTTCCTTTACAAGTTTTGCCTGCATTGCAATGTTATCCACAGCAACTCCACGAAGTCCCTTCAAGTACCCCCTTCACCTCAATCTAACTATGATGTCACCAATAAATATCGACAGCTCTGGGTGTGTTCAGGGCCTTTGCTTGTTCAAGCCTTTGACTACTCAAGCACTGGTCATCCTGCCTCCCTGTGTACCTCTCTTTAACTCTGTCTCTATGGCTTCCTTCTTGCCATGCATGGTAGTACCAAGCAGGAGACTGGGATCTGCTGCAGGGGTCTCCCAGCAGAACAAATCTGGTGTGCCTCCTTTGGCTCCATGAGCAATTCAAGCCACAGTATCCCCTGTTGATACACAGGAGCCTTTAACCCAGCCTCACTTTCTAACTACAGCAAAAATCCCAATTCAGTCTCCTGTCTGTATTCATTCAAGCCACTTGGGAAGCCTGCCCAGCTATCTCCAGAAAACCTCACTACATAAATGCCAAACAAATTCATACCCTCTTGCTGTGTGTGTCACATCCAAACTATATATGGGAAAGGGATTCATCCTGACTCTAAAATGTGGTAAAAAGGAAAATAGATACTATTATTACTCCTCCTCCTTTGACCTATGGGGAAACAGGTTCATTGCTTCACCCAAGGTCATGCCACAGCAAGCGGAAGGCTGACTCCAGAGCGCTGCTCTTACAGGCCACAGCTGATTTTTCTCTGCCTGAATTACTACTAAATGCCTTCAACCTGGCCTCTTTGCCTCTATTTCCCCCTCCCTACATTCTCTTTTCCAAATGAAGAACAGCAGCAATGCATGCTTGAGTAGGTAGGGAGTAGGTAGGTTATCCTGTTTTATCCCATGGCTACCTGTGGCTATACAGAAGATTACTCTGACCCAGCCTACATTTGTAAACTGAACTCAAACCACATGCCCTCTTCATATCCCCAGGCAGCCTTCTCTCTGCTCTTTATTTTGCAGGATCTTTTTCATACACTGTATGATAACAATCATGTGCTATAATGCAACATTTGTTCACATATCCACCTCCCCAGCTATACTCTGTACTTCTAGTACAGTATCTGACACAGAGAGGAAAAATAAGGTCTCATAAATAAAAAAGACAGCATAATAGTGTGCAGCAGCCTGATGAGAATAGAGTTTTGTTCAGATCATCTCACTCCCTAACCTAACCTCAACATTCCCCAAAAAACATTATACCACATTTGCCCAATGTACTCCTAAACTAATATATGATACATTTTTCTTGAATTTAAATGATTTTTTTCTTCCCAGAATGTTTGAGTTGTCATTCTGTATACTTGAATTTTGAAATCATGATAACTCCCCACTACTCTCTTTGCCCCTCTTTTCCTCCTCCTTCCAATCCAAGTTAGAAATTTTCACATGAAGGAAATCACTGTCTCTAGACAATTATCTGTTACCTGTCTTGAAACAGAAGAGCATGATTAAATTTATCCTTCTATCCATGCCCTCACTGAAATTAGCAGTTTCAATCTTCCCATTGAATTAGTAAACACAGTAGTATCCCATGTCTGTACCACTACAAGAAATGGTGGCTTCCCCATTTTGAGTTCCATAGGCTAATGGGTTCCTAAAAAAGTGAAAAGATGTCCTTGCCCTAAATATTGTGGACATGATTAACCTGCATACACTTTGAGTTCTGCTACTCTTATGGAACATCAAATAAAGAATTAAGAAGGTAAGTCGAAGTCCTCTTTCTTAGATATGGGACAAGATAATCCAAGAATCTCCAGTCAAGAGATATGAACCGTCTTATTGCCTTTCAAGCTTTGCCTCATTAAACAGAATATCACACACCAGTTATTGGTCCCAGAGGAAGACTCTAAACACCTCACCAATCTCTGCTTATGTTCTTAGATCTGCCAGGGGGTTTATTTAGCACAAACCCAGCTGCCAAATATTTTGCATAAATCCAACTTTCAGAGAATAAACTCAAAGAGACAGAATACTCCCATAAGTCATACAAAGCAACCTTATTACTCACAGAAACCATGAATCAACAGAGTCTAGGATTCATGGCAAGCTGGTCCCTCAAGACTCAGAAAAGCTTCCCAGGATAGATGGAGTCTTGTCTGTGCTGCTCCTCTTCATACTGTGGCTGAAGGACCCTGAAAGTGTTCCACCCTGAGTTCTATATCCCAAGACACTGGATTGCTGAGCCAAAGTGCTTCCAGACAAGCTCTCTCCAAAGGATGTAGACAGAGCGCAAGCTCTTGTGGGCAGCTCTACCTTGTCTTAGAGCACCACATTCTTAACACATACTATAGTCATTCTAAGAACTTTATGCAGGAAGGGAGATTGAGCCAGCCTTGGCCAGCCAGGGACTTGTCCTCCAACATACCAGACCCATTTCTAATCAGTTACAGATGCTCCAGAAAGTGAAAAGATGTCCCTGTTCCCTCTAGTTTGACATATTTTCTAGTAGGAAGAAAGTAAGACATAATCCACAGTGTCCCCTTCCCCAGTCTTTCACTCGGAAGATCTATTCATCACCCTTATCCCGTTGAACTAAAAGGTTTAATATGTGAGAAATGTCCCAAAAAAATCAACCTCTCCCTCCCTAAAAAGGTTTAAAAACCTTGAATTAGTCCACTAAGAAGTATTAGATTATTTTCTCCGAAATCAATGTACTTGTATCATTGGCCACACTCAGATAATTCAAATCAATAGTTAAATCCATCAAATAACTAATTTAAACTCACTCATCTAAATTTGCTGATTTTTTTTTTTTTTTGCCTTATGTGGACAAAGCTACACCATACCACTCAGTGTCAAAGACAACATAATGGTGGCAACGAAAATAGTTTTGTTTCACGACATCTTTGAATCTATGAGATGGAAGGCTTGTCTTAAGTAGTAAATCTCTCAGTTTAAAGGTAATAAAACTATTACTAGAAGTCAGTGTCCTTCCTAAAATCGTGAAAACATTCTTTTGCAAAATTGGTATAGTTTCCTCTTGTATTGTCTGTATAGGTAATTTAACTTTAAAAGTTCTTTTATGGATCCTCATTGTTAATCTAAAACATTGCACTGAACTGCAACTCATAAATTCATTTGAATAAAGATGATATTAATGCTGCCCAAAACTGACTTCAGTAAGTAGATGGGAGAGAGGAGACTGGGAGGCAGCGCCCTGGCCATTTGAAGATGAACTCAGCAAGCATGTATCAAAAGCCTGTGTACATGGAACAACTCAAGTAGGAAATTGGATGGTGCTAAACTCCATTGGCTAAGTTGGCCTCAAAGAACCATGTTTTTTTAAGTCTTGCTTTTGATGTAAATGTCATACTTCCCAAAGGCTTTTGGACCAGCAAGGCTTGCAAATTCTCTATTTGTTCAGGTATTATTTAATCCAAATCTAGGCTTGAAGAATGTACAGAAATATTTTTTTAAAGAGAAAGAGCTAATGTTAAATATTTCCTCCATAATACCCACCTACAAGGGGATGACTGAATATATAGTGAATGTTTAAATTTTTTTTAATTTATTATAGTAAAAGACACATTTCCAAGAATGATGGCATTAGTATGTTTGAAGCAACAGGGAGTATTCTGTTTTGAGAGAGATTAATGGTAATTTGTCTTATACCGTAATAATTGTGTTTAATTTAAACATTCATGCTATAATTTGATCACACTTCATTGCTCAGCCTTGCTTGTTGGGACTGAATCCTTCACTTCATTATCTTCTACAGGCAGAGCTATGTACAAAACCAGATCCCACAGAGATATGGAAATAATTTCCATCTTGCCTGTTTACTCCTTTATGCTCAAATATGACACAGGAAAGTATTTTCTAAAATGTGTTACTATTTCTCTTGAGAGATCAAACAATTTTTTAAGCAACCTGACATTGATTAGTATTTTTAATCTTTTAAAATATTGTGAGAAACTCCAGAAAGAATGGCTGCCATCATGAAATCAACCAATAACAAATGCTGGCAGGGCTGTGGGGAAAGAGGAACCCTGCTCCACTGCTGGTGGGAGTGTAGACTGGGGCAACCACTGTGGAAATCAGTATGGAGATACCTCAAAGAACTAGGACTGGAAGTCCCATTTGACCCAGCTATTCCACTGCTGGGGATCTTCCCCAAAGAATTAAAAGAATCATACCACAGTGATATATGTGCACCCATGTTCATAGCAGCACAGTTTGTGATAGCTAAAACTTGGAAACAGCCCAAATGCCCATCAACTGGAGACTGGATAAAGAAAATGTAGTTTTTAAATAAAATGGAGTACTACTCAGCCATAAAAAAATGAGAAATTAGAGACATTTATAGCTAAATGAATGCACATTGAGGTGATACTCTTAAGTGAAATAAATATGATGCACATGTATAAATTCTGAATAGTTTCTCTGGTATGAGAAACTGAAAGTGTAAATTAGGACTAAAATGTATAATAGATAATGTGAAATAGGAAGAAAAGGGGCAAAGGGGAAGAAAGTGGGAGGGCTAGGGGAAAAGATAGAAGGGAATGGGATTAATATGAGAAAATGGAAAAATAGGAACAAAATCTTTGTAAATAGGGAGGAATGGAGGTGTTGAAGGGAGGGCTGGGCAACAGTGAAAAATAAGAACCAAGAGAGGTTATATAAAGGTGCAAATTTCCAATGATGAATGTCATTATATTGTATACCTAAAATGTACCAATGATTAGAATGAATAATCGATAATGCAAAATAGGAAGAAAAGGTCCAAAGGGGTAGGGGCAGTGGACGGGCAGGGGAAAGGAAAGAAGGGAAAGGAAAAATGATGAGAAATGGAAAAAATGGAAATAAAGTCTTTGTAAATAGGGACGGGTGGAGGGCATGAAAGGAGGGCTAGGAATGGGGAAAAAATAAGAACCAAGATCCATTATGTAAAGGTAAAATTTCCAATGAGAAATGTAATTGTGTTGTATACCTACAATGTACCAATAAAAGAATTTAACAAAAATAAAAATATTGTGAGAAAACAAATGTCTTCTTGGAACCATGTATGGATGCAGAAGCCTTCGCTTCTCTTTCTTGTGTTTTGGTGGAGCCAACATCTCAATCCAAGCGAGAGAATTAGGCCCAGCTGAACACTCCGCATCAGCCTATGACTGTGAGCAACTCGGGAGTCCACTGCCACGCTAACTGCAGCTATTCTCAACCACGGAGGCTAATTCAGACTTCAAGGCTGGAGGACTTACTAGATTCCTCATCAATAGCGAAAAACAAAAGAGTTTCAGTCATTCAGGTGTCCTAAATAGTCATCCCTATTCTTCCATCATAACTAGGAAGAATACTGGCTCATAATGCCCAAAAAGCCCTTGGGAATCACCACTCAACACAAATACCATAAAACTGAAAGCCACCATCATGACTGTTGAGTCCAGTCTTGCAATAAATGTGTGAATTCCCTAAATAGACTCTTCAACCAGGTGTTCTGGAGTCTGCTTCAGCATTTCCAACAGTTATTTGTCTCAACATTATTCTTAATTTTTAGAAGGAGAATGATAATACCTCCCTTTTGTAATACACTTTTGAGAAACACTATTAAAAGTGTTATGCATGGACCACTTGGGATTTCTGAGGCCCTTTAAAGGTTTTGGTGTTCAAAACTATTTTCATAATAAAACCAAGATGTTCCTTGCATTTTTCACTACATTGTCATTTTTACTAATGGTGCAAAAGCAATGTGTAAAACTACTGGTACCTCAGTATGAAGCAAAATATAACAGCAAACTGAACTAGCAGTCACTGTGTTCTCCACAACCAGCCACTCACAGCAGGGAGCCAGTTTTACCAATGACCTTGATGAAGCAGTCAAACTGAGCTCATTAAATCTGAACACTTGCAAATACATTTTTTAAATATTCTGTGACAAAATAGGAGTAACACATAATGTACTTTTCCTGTATACCAAAAAACAGTGTTTGTCATGTGTCATCATTTGAGGTATAAGCAGAATTAGTCACTATCTTCATAGAACATCATTGTTACTGGGAAAAATGACTGACAGGCTAACTACAGTTATTCAAACTTGGTATTTGGCAGGAAACTTCCAAAAAGATCGACTAAATGAGCCTGTCAGTACAAGATAAACAACCAGCAATATTTGTGCCAAGAGTAACATTTGAGAAAAGTAAAGGCTACACTAAGGAGATTGTATTTCAGAGCAAACAGCAAGGCTTGGAGTAAAGACCATGAATTCCAACAGGAAAACGTGCTACAGAAGCTTCCTTACTAAATGTAGACTTGTCCAAAGCATGTGGATGCCCAACACGTCCAAATCATTTTATATTTTGCTTCCTGTTGGAAAGATATCTCAGTCCCTCCCCAGGTGACATGAGCTATGAATCCCCAATTTTCTGGGTCTACTAAGAGTATATTAGTATATTAGTAGTCTACTAAGAGTATATTAGGTGTTGCCAAGGACGCATCCAACACCACTAATAAAAACCTTCCAAATTTCAAACATCATGACCCTCCCAAAGCTGAGCTGGGCTGTGGCCCATTGAAAAGAAAATCAGAAACCTTCTGCCTCATTTCATTAGCCTTCCCTGCCACAACCAAAGGCTCAGGGCTGAGAATGCAGAAATTTCCCTTTCTTCAAGTTGGCTTCTCCCAGGTGACTTGTCATTCTATATCATGAACATTAACATTTATTTCAATGTTGGCTTCAATGTGCAAGAAATAAGAAAGATATCAGGAGGACAGAGATCTCTTCAATCCTCAAAAATAAAATCACTAAGAAATACAGCAAGTTTGGTTTTGCTCATGTTGTTTTGGTTTTTATGTATTTGTTTAGTTTTCTTTTCCTTTATTTTAATGTACTAGCTATAGAAGGAAAGAAATTGAAAACTGCATAAAGAAGAGAGTTGAGAGATTCCCCTTCAAGAGGGATTATGCAGTACCGGATAGAGTGTATTATTCAACCTTTGGTCACTGTGAAAAAATACCTACAATAATCAACTTATAAGGAGAAAAGATTTATTTTAGGGTACAGTTTCCAAGGTTTCAATCTACGGTCAATTTGGCCATTGCTTCTGGGACTGTGGGGAAGCAGCACATCATGGTGAAAGCACATTAGCAGAGGAAGCTGCTCACCTCATGGTGGCTGGGAAGCAGAGAGAGAGAAAAGGAAAGGGCTGGAATACCACTGTCCCCTGAGAGGGCACAACCCCATTGTTCTCACTTCCTCTAAGCCCCATTTCCCAAAGATGTTACTACCTTGCAGAAATGCCATAGGCTGAGGACAAAGCCTTCAACGCATTGGCCTTTGGAGACATTCCAGATCCAACTATTTAATAATATCCTCAGTATCTAAGTCACTGAGGTCCTATGGAAATGAAATGCAAGCCACATATATAATTTTAAATTTTTCTAGTAGCCCCTTTTTATAAGAATGAAATGAAAGAGAAACAAAAAACATGGTCAGATTCTCATGAGGGGTCTCTTCCTGGGGGGCCAACAACTGCCTTCTTCATATGTCTTCTTATACACACACTAATCCTATCAGGATCCCAACCCTCATGACTTCATGTAACCATAATTACTTCTTCATTCCAAATACTGTCACATTGGAGTTTGGTCTTCAGTACATAAATTTCAGAGGGACATAATTCAGTCCACAGCATATTAAGTCTCTGAAATCTGGGGTGTATGTTACATTTGCATTATATCTCATAGCCACAAGTGGCTGCTGGCTACTGTATTAGATAGTACAGATCTCTACAGATGATTATTGGTGTTAGAAGTCAGAGAAAATATGAAATTGAGCGCTCCAGAGCTGGAGCTGAGGGTCTGATCTCTAGGTAGAAAGCAGTTACCACCAAGAAAAAGCGTGGCCAGTAGCCAACAGCACAACTACAACGAGAAACCACATATCACCTGTGGGCAGTAGGGCACCCAAGGACACGTTGCTTAGAGGAAATGCTTTGAGAACACAACTGTCAGTATCCAGGGTCTGGTGACAAAATGGAAGGTTCCCAAGCCAGTGAGGGTCTAATAGAACATTTTCTAATAGTAGTAAGAGAGTGTGTGCAAGTTCTTCTACCTCCCAGCTCTACCCACCATGAGCCCTGGAAAAGGCCCCCGGCATATCCATGGGCTTGGCTGGGGTGGGGGTGGGAAGCTGGTGGGGTTCTTCTGCGACCTGCCCCTGGTGGGACTGGTATGGCTAGGCTTCCTCATCAGCGAACATCAGCGAATGTAAACAGCATTAACAAGTACCAGATCCCACCACGTTACATTCTATTTCCCAAACTCCCAACAAACTGAGAACAAAAACAGGTGATGAAATGAGGAAACAAATTAAGGTACAAGAAAAAAATTAAGGTACAACTAAAAACAAAACAATGAATAATCTCCAAGAGTAAAAATTAGTGCCCTTTTTAATATAAAACCACACTTGCTTCAAGAACATAGGTGGTATCTATAATCAACAGAAAAAAAAAAATTTTAAATCAAGAATGGAGTTTTATTTCTTGGGAATAATGTCATGCCTCATCAAGCAGCTGATGTGTTCTGTAGAGTGTTCCATTTGCTTGGTATTTTTAATTGTACCTGTGGACTTTTATGGGTGTTCTTTTCCCACAGTTATGGTAATTCTCAGAGATTCAGCCAGCTTTGCTGGCCTGAGGCAAAGCTGTGATGTAGGCCTTTGCCAGCGCTACCTTCTCCTTCCTGTGACTGCAGTTTCCCTCTCAGGTTTCTTTAGCAGGACCCAGTGTTTCCCAGGCCCTTAGCATCCACTATCCTGAAGGACAATCCAGTTCCCACATTTGCACTCAAATAGTGCTACAGTGCAATCTGTTCTTTTGTTTGTTCTGGGTCTCTTCTTTTTTCTTGGGGTGACAGCCTTGTTTTCTTCAGCAAAGCATCCCTTTCTCACTCTGCCTGTGGTTGAGATGGAACTGACTCCATCCTTAGCATCCAGGGTTGACCATGACTTGGCGTCTTGGGCCACAAGTTCCATTTGGACCTCGGTGGATGGTGGGGGATGGGAACAGGAGCAACGCCAGCCAAGGGAGTGGTTCCCTCCAGGCTGTACCCAGGGCCACTAAGAGAGTGCTGCTTTCCTGCCTGAGGGGTCATAGCCTAAGTGAAGTCAGCAAAGAGGGAGACCAACTCAGGAGACAGAGGTGTGCCTGCCTGATATCACTCCAGGACCTGGCTCCAACGATGCAGGCTTCCAATGAAGCCAGTTTGAGCAGGGTTTTCCATCATTTGGAACTAATCATCTTGACAAGTAGCATGTGTATAGATGGCCCTCAGTATTCAGGGGTTCTCCACCATGGATTCAACCAACCACAGGTAGAAAATATTTAGAAAATAATCCAGCTAGTTCCAAAAAAGCAAAACTTAAATTTTCCACAACAAGCACCACAATGAATCCATGAATATATACAAATGCAGTGAATATATGCATGAATGTATGCAAATGTACCCTGCTATAGCCTTCTGCCTTCTCATAGGTCCTAAAACTTTCTCTAGTATCAGTATTTGAGCACTGTTAACCTCACGTTTCATTTGTATCCTATGCAGTTAGGTTTATGGTGGTTGCACCTGTACTGAACACATATAGACTTTTTTCTTGTCATTATCTCCTATGCAATATGGTATAATGACTACTTATATAATATTTATATGGTATTAGGTATTATGTCACCTACAGATGGTTTCAAGTATATCAGAAGATACACATATGCTTTGTAAAAATAGTATGCCATTTTACACAAAAGACCTGAACATTTATGGATTTTGTTACCCATGGGAGAGCCAATAAATAATCCCCCACAGCTTCCAAGGGACAACTGTATTGTACTAACTTAACCTCTTTGCAATAGATCCCACCAGCACCACCACCATCATGACTACTACCTGGAGAAAGCAGTGCCGACCACAAAGGAGGAGATGACCACTGAAAGGATTTGAGGCACCCACAGCAAATTAGTGAAGCTGATAGTTCCAGGCAGGAAGTTTTCCCAGCCGTCCATATAGGTCTAAAAACATCCCATGGGGACACACTAGTTTTTCTCTGGGTAAGGCTAGTTCTGCTGTTTTGCTGTTACAGTCTCCTGAGTTTTCCATTAGTTATTTAAATTCAAACTACACACTATCTCAATAGGCCAGATGCTTTTCACTGGAACAAGGCATGGCCTGGGTTCACACAATTATGAGATGAAAGGGCCGTAACTCTTCCCTACTGAACTCTTGCCAGCCACTGAGACTAGTCCCCTAGCATATAAGTTTCTCTTTCATCCAAACATCCTTATGCTAGACTCACCTTTCTGTAACATTTATCTATCACATTGTTTTCAGGCTTTCATGGAATCACAATAATACACAAAGTCCTTAGCATGCCATCTCTTCTGGGATGCCTTCCTAGACAGCTCCCTCCCCTTCACAGGATGAAAACATCTTTGATAGATCCAGTATACTGTATATCAATCAATGACAGCTACTAATGTGTCTGTATTCTCTCCACCTAGTTCTGCACCATAAATTCTCTGGCATTGAGTACTTTGTTTCATACCTCTCTAAGTGAAAAATACCTGCCAGAGAAACAGACAAAACCACTCAGGGTATACAGAATGCCTTGACCACCATGAACTGGCACCAACTTAACTTTCCACTTTTATTCACGCCCATCTACCTGTCCTCCTGTTCCAGCCACATAAGATATCTTAGTTGAGCTCTTTTTGGGTTTACTTAGCCCAGCACACATAATTAACTTTTACAGTACACATGTGAAATGCAAGAAGAAAGGAAAATGTTCCATGGAGATCAGAATAGGAACCATGACTCCATCAAGCCTTGTAGAACTGGAATTATAAAGTATCTCTGAATCTAAGGCAGCTCCAAATCTTATCAGGGTCAGTCTCTAAATGTGGCATAGCTTTATAATGACTACCTACTGCTGGTACCATTTAGTTCCCTTGTGTTCTATGACTTGTACTTTTTCCTGCTGTATAGTTCCTGATTCTTCATAACCTCAACTTCTTCACCACATCTCTTTCTCAATTCTCCCCTCTACCTCATGGTTTATCCTGGTGCATATATTCTCTCAGCTTTACTTTCCAAACATAAGTGCCAATGCTTTCTCTACTTCACCATGTACCATCATCCCTGTGTCCACAGAGGATTGGTTCCAGGACCTCTACAGATACTAAACTCCAAGGATGCTCATGTTCCTTCTATAAAATGATGTACAGAAAGTATCTGTACAGAAATTATACATGTCCTATGTACACAGTTACTATACTGTATTGTTTAAAGGAATAATGGCAAGTGTACAAGTTTAGTGTAGATGCAACATTTTTCAAATAGTTTCAGTCCATTTTTGGTTGAACCTGTTGATGGAAACCACAGAGCCAGAACCCACGGAGAATTAATTGCAATTTCCCAGAATCAAACCTCTGATCAACCCAGCTACCTCAGGTGTGAGCAGTTCTTTTCAGGCCAGGACACAGGCCACATATGGATCTGCTGCTTCTACATCAACTGCCCCTCTCTGGTCCAACCACCCTGGCCACTAGAAGCAAGGCTGCATGACACAACACATCTCCCTAGGGCCACCCCTTATTGCAAGTAAAGCTGTCATCCTAACTGCAGCTGGTGTTATATGAGGCTCTTTCAAATTATCCAAAATGTCCAACAATATCATGTGCCCCAATCACTATACCTACTCACTGTTAAACTGCTCTTTAGGTCGGAAATCCCTTCCATTTTTTCATTCAAAAACTCATCCATTATAAGATCCTATTCAAACATGAAGTACCTTTAAAACCTTACTGAATCTCATAATTGATATCAAACTCTTTTTCCTGCAATCTCAAAGCACTTTGAATTTTAATTCAGTATTAACCACACCCTGTCCTGGATGGTAAATATTTGCTTACATTTCTTTTTCCTTCTGATTCCTTACAAGCCAAGGTTATGGAATTCATATTTTGTGTCTCACAATATCTTCAAACAGTGTTGAAAACAGTAATGTTCTATATAATGTGAAATAAAATTGAATTCTACATGGGTATTAAATTATAAGGACAATTTTAGAGATGAAATACAGTCAGTGACTCTTCCTGAACTCTTTTCACCGAACACAAACTGTCCCTAAAATATATCGTACTTCTATAACATTGAGTGTTGTAGATTCAAGTCATCCTGCTTCCTCCAGGCCTTCATCAATCTCCTTCCAAATCCTCCAGGCTACTTTTATCCTGAGACCAAGGAGTACAGGTCCCACTCCCTAAGCCTTTCTTTCAGTTTCAACAACCTAGCTGTCAAGATCCCCAGGGCACGCGATTGGTTCATACCTGCAGCCTGTTAAGAGTCTCTCCAGCAGCCAAACCCACTGAGACTCTGCTTCCTATGTTTCAAACTTCGGACTTTTTGTTCAGAATTCCAAAAATTTAATGTGAGTTGCCACAGATGCAAACCTGAAAACAGAAGGAGATTTTGCCTTTTCCTGAAAAAAACACGTGAAAGGGGCTTCACTCAGTCTGAAAACTAACAAGTAGTTCAGTTTCTTCGATAATGAAACACGCAGCACTTTGCATGACTACTTAATCTGGAATCTGCTTTGAAGGCTAAGCCATTCTTCATAATTTTAAATTGCTAAGCTGGAAAATAACACTATTGATTAAGAAATTTTAAAAGAGCTTCTACCATGATGTAGAGCTTTCACAAAATAGTCTAAGCATCTTCCAGGCTTACAGATAAAGAAATACTCACAATTCTTGATTATTTGGGAAAACTCATACTCATTTGTGGATTTCATAGTTTTCAGCCTCCTATTCTTTCTATGTGCTTCTGCTTTCCCCCTTCATAATGCCCTCTGGCAAAGGCTGAGCAGAACAGAGTGAAGTTGAAAAATTAAACACAATTTCAAGACACACTGTTATTATAGTCATCAGTTTCATCGTGGACATTAACTCTTCCTTTCCCCCTATTCGCTTGTTTTCCACGTGACATTTCCCTCTGTGACCATGCGGTTCCACCAGTGCACGGGATGCTCTCGGACTACTCTCTGGGCGCCATGTCTCGGTAACTCCATTCCCAAAGTGCAAATCAAGTGTTCCCATCCTTTTTCAAAGTAAACTTGGGTGGGAAAGTCACTTGAACCCAATGACTAATAAAGGGCTATCAAGAATCCATGCTCTACTTTTCCAGGCTATTGTTACCTTGGAGAATAGACCTTTCCCATCTTTAAAAAACAGAAATTCAGTTGTTTGTAAAGCAAAGTCTATGCAGAAGAACTCAAGGAGAAGGTCAAATATCGGAAAACTTCTACTTGAAGATTAGTTTTTGAGACTGGGCACCTGTATGTACTAAAGTTCTCAAACTGCTTGGTTTCCCTTCATACTCTCAACATTTAGTGAGAATCCCCAAGAGCTTTCGTTTAGGGGGGTTACACCTGTAGAAATTTACCATACTAGAAATTAAAATAGAAATTGTTAATTTTTATGTGTTCAGTCACATAAAATAACTATATTAAATCCATTACATATTAGCACAAATAACTTAAATTTTACATTTTTATAAAACTATTTTCCAAAACCAAAGAAAACTACAGAGAAATGTGTCACTGTCCTATATTTTTTGCAAATCTATTTTATGCCTGGCTTAACAGGAGACAACCAAACTGTCATATCTGCTTGACCATTTAATCTATTGTAAAGGGTGATTTGGTTGAAATATCTAAAGAAAATTCAACTATACACAGATGTAGCTAGACGAAGAGTGCTTTACAGATGCCCTGAAAGGCAGGCTTTGAGAACCACTGGCACAGTGATATATCCATAGCTAAGAAACACCTCTCTTTGTACAATCAAATCAAGGTTTTTATGCTCTTACTTCAGCAAAGAATCACTGGTGGGCTTGGGGATAGGCAGCCCTGCATCTGAATATTGATTCCTTTACTTGTTACTATGAGCTCTTGGACATGAAGTTTCATCTCATCTAATAGCAGAGTTGTTGGGAAAATTTAAGAAAGCCTGGCCCATGCTTAGTATAGTTAGCACTTTACAAATGACAGTGATTTTTTTCCTTTTTTCTCTTCCCCTTCTTCAGTGGTTAATTTTATGTGTCAATTTAACTGGGCCAGAGGGTGCCCACATATCTGGCCAAACATTACTGTACTCTGAGTGAGTGTATAAGGATTTCTTTAGATGAAGTAGGATTTGAATTAGTGGACTGAGTAAAGCAGATAGCCCTGCCAATGTACCCAGGAGGGCGCCCTCTCTCTCCTCTCTCTCTCTCTCTCTCTCTCTCTCTCTTGCTGCTAGACTGCTTACATTGAGACATCAGTCTTTTACCCTCGAACCAGGACTCCTGTTTCTCAGGTCTTTGGATATGGACTGAATTACACCAAGTTTCCTGGGTCTTTGGTTTGCAGACAGCAGATCATGGGATATCTCAGCCTCTATAATCACATAAGCTGATTCCTTACAATAAAGCTCATTCTTATTTATACAGATATACACAGATGCTTCTCAATTTACAAGAGGATCAGCTGATACACACAACAGAAGTTGAAAATATCACAACTTGAAAGTGCACTTAATACATCTATCTATGGCACATTCCAGCTTAGCAGCACAATACCCTTCTGGTATGGGATGTTTCCCCTTGCACCCTTGTGACTGTACAGCTGAGAGGAGGCTGCAGCTTGCTGCTGCTACCCGGTATTGCAAGAGAGGATTATAACACATATCACTAGCCCAGGGGAAGATCAAAATTTAAGACACAGTTTCTACTGCTTGACTTTTGCATAAATGTAAAGTTGAAAAATCTTCTTACTGTTTCTCTGAAGAACCCTGACTCTTACACCTTCTCTTTGCCTTTTTTCCTCTGTTGGTGTTCTAATCCCTAACAAAGCATAACTTGTGCATGGGCATTTGTTGTACAGCAGACATTGTCATTTGCTGCCTGAGAGCCACATCCTCTTCTAGTTACAGAGCCCTGTTCTCACCTGGGCGGTGTCCCTGGCCTTGTCTCTACAGGTGTGCTCAGCTCCAGCACTAGAGCATGCTGGTCCTGCTCCAGTCCAGGCAGCCATCTTTCTGGACAAATGGAGCATGCAAGAGTAACAGGAATATGGTAGAAGACAAGTTCCCTCTCTCCTCTGGACTCCATAAGGGCTGATATGGGGCACAGCTTGCTGCAGCCATCTTGCCCCAACAAGAGGAGTCGGCTGGTGAACGCTGCTGACAGCCACAGAGAGCATGGCCAAGAAACGAATCTTCTGGACACTATATGAGCAAACAGCAACCAACATCACAGTTTCTACAGCTTTCCATTTATGTGAGCCAATACATTCTTTCTGCTGAGTCTAGTTTATCTTCTACGACCATTACATGAAGTCCTAATATAAAACTTTTTCTAAATGGTTTCAGACCACCTCCTGTTCTTGGTACCTCTGTGAATAATCTTGCGCTAGGGAAGCCCCTGCTAACACGCACACATGGAAAAGACCATGAGATAAAATACAGAAAATTCACCCTAATGATGCTGTTTGAGCTGCTAAATCCATCTGAGTCTGCAGTCTTGTACTCTTCAATTATGGGACCAGTAAAGTACTTTTACACCAAAGCTTATTTGGGCTCTTTTTTTGGTCACTTGTAACCAAAAGAGTACTAGCCAAAACAATGACAATGGTGGAGAATGTCTCATGGTAGCTGATGATTTGCACAGCCATAATGACCCAAGCACTGTGTAAAAGTAACCCTGAACCATTGTCTTAAAATCTTAATACTTGACTTTATGTTGGGTGGTTTACCTACAGAAACATTGTAAAAAACAATTTTTGTTCAGTATGCATGGCTTAAGGCAAAGCCTACTGTCTTTATGTTCATATTTGCCTTGTTTGTTATCATATAACATTGTAGAAAAGGGGCTTGATAATTTTGCAAATTCTAATACATATGTTGATGTACCTTGCCCTTTTTCCAATTTTCTAGCAAGTCCCCTAAGGATTTGTTTTCAACTGACTGGAATTTCCTGAGTGCAATGTGTTCTCTCGGCCTCACTGTAAGCAGGAATTCATTTAGAAAATTCAGATGCATGAAATATTTTTGAAATTTGTAATCTACCAAGAGAAAACATCCTACCATATTTCAGCTAAACTATTCCCACAAATCTAAGATCAACTAAATGCAAAGAATTGTTAGTTTATGTTTCCAACTTAAACTGTTCAGCCTAGTCTTTAGCTTTAAGCCTGTTGCCCAAAAATGAAGTGAGAAACTCCTCGTGACCACCTCTCAGTCCTTCCCTGGTATGAACAGCCTACCAGCTTCAATACAAACCTGTCCACAACAAACCAAGTCAAGTTGGGCAAAGCAAGAGAGAAATGGACATTTCATCTGAATTATTTGACTTGCTTCACGGATCACTCACCAGATAACTGTCACATCCTGTTTCCTGTCATGCTGTCCCCTATTGAACCACCACACCACAAAAAAATCTGATATTGTCTCTCCATCCTTGACACATCACCCTCTTACCAACTGTAGGAAGATCTCGGTTTTATAGGGCCTGAAGTGTATATCATTTAGGTTCCACTTTTCAAATACAAAATTTTGAAAGTAGATCATATAAGTGAGGAGCCCTGAAGCTTAAGTTTCATTAGCTCAATGGAAAATCCACCAACACACTTTCCCAAGAAGTGTGAGACCTTCAGGCATATGGAACCTTACACACGTAAGTGAGTAACAAATGCTTTTGAATATCAAGAAATAGAGCTTCCTCTATATTCCTATACGTTTCTTTTGGCTCCAGCTTGGCTTTTGCATGGAAGTAAGAGAAATGACTTGGCTTCTCTTGTAAATCAACAATTAAATTCTTTAAACCTGCAGTAAAACTCAAGAGAACTCTGGAATGTTCTATGTGAAATAAACATTTATATCTAAATTGTCAAAACTTCTTGTTTTAAGATTATAAAAAGAAGAGTTTAAAATGGGCTGAAGGCTGAGTAGATACCATAACATCTAGTCTACAGGACTAGAACTCTGGATTAAACTCCAGAAGCCTGAAGGAGCCAGAGCCCCACACACACACACACACGCACACACACACATACATCTCTCTCAAGACCCAGGCCTATCTTCCAATAATTGCAACAGCAAGTTTTAAAACCCAACAGATTTTGAGAGAATAATTTCCATAAATCTGCCCACTGGGAGAGAAATAAGAGTATGTAGAAGCATTGTGACTGATCTAAGGGTCAACCTAGCTATTTGCTAGCTGTGCAACCTGGGGATTAGTTACTTAATCATACACATCCCTGTATCTTCATCTATGAGATAGAAAGGATACCTGCTTGGCAAAGTTGCAGCTTGGGATGTCAAATATTTCCTGTTGCACTTCCAGCTCAAAATCCAGACCATGAAAATGGATCTGCCATGGGTCCCTCCTAAGGAACTCTGAATAAAGATATAGAGGTACAAAAAGGAACCTACTATAAAAGTGAAGAGAACAGGAAGACAGCCTATTTCTGGAACCTAGAATGTGAATGGGGCAGGCATACAAAAGAAAAAGGCTCAGGAAGCCACTCCCTTTAAGGGAGGAGAAAAGGATTAGAACAGAGTCTGCCTAGAAGAATCTCAAACCTTAAAAACAACTCTCGGCTCAGTCAGTAGATTCTACCCAGGCAGGGGTGAGAAAGAAGGGATCAAGGGGGTCTCTCTAACCTGAACACCAGCACCAGTCCAAAGCCTTGTCATACTTTCGTGTTCCCACTATTGTTTCCAGGGAGAAACTTTTATTTGGAGTTCATTATTAACACTTCTGAAAAGTCACCAGTGAAATTACCTGAGGAAACAGTGCTTCTCCCATGGGTAGGACTGACGTCGCTGGGTAAGACTTTCCCATAGGTAAGATATGCAAGGTTCCCAGTGGGAGCCATGCATGGCCACATGATGGAAGAAGCCCAAGCCACCCACTCAGAGCTTTTATTTCTTAAATGAAAACAACAACTAAGGACCACAAGGTCTAGAAAGACTACAAGCAGCAGCACCAGCTCCCCCCCCAAAAAAATAAGGCCAAATGAACAAAGCAAAATAAGTAATGCGGAAGAAACAGACAAAATTCTAAAAGCAGAAAAGATATTTTTAAATAATCCAATTACTACAAGGAAAGATCTAAGACACTATTACATCTAGAAAATAAGGATGAGAAGCTGTGAAAAAGCAACCAGTAGACCTCAAGAAATGGTTTGGGGGAGGGATTAAAAGTATAATTGCTGAAATTTTAAAAAATCTAAGGCTTCTAAAATAAAGTCAAGAAACTCCCAGAGTGGACACATGATAAGACTAATAAGAGACTAGAAAAGTAATTCACAGGACCTAATATCTAACTAACAGACATCTGAAAAAACTACCAGAAGGAGAAGAGAATGCAGAAGTATCTTAATAGAGCACATGAAGGGAGAATGAATAAAGGGGGCAAAGAAGCAAAAAGCTTAGGGGATCAGCCTCTTAGGTACCATTTGGATTTTTGCCATATCCATGAATTACTTTGATATTTGGCACACTGTATACTCCCAATAACAAAAAAGTCTTATATTATTTGTACCTTTCCATTGTGGGCAGACGTCGGAGCCAAGGGGTGTCTCTTCAAGGATTGAGAGTTCCCATAATCTTCACCAGCTTCTCAAGCTTGACCCCCACACACAAAGTATTCACCAAAGTCAAATCAACCTGATTTCTACACGACAGCAACTTCAAGGCTTCAAATATCTTCATGTACAACTTCAACTTCACTGTCCCTTTTTCCAATGAAATTGCCAGCTCATACTCCTTCCATTTAAAAATTATGGAGTCACCTGTGCTCTGGCCACCCCTGCTGTCCTTCCTTCCCTTGTCCAGTTGTTTAGGAGACACACTCTCCACTTAAACCCCACCATCTCCAACAGTGCATCTAACCTCTGTTCAACTCCCATCCTTCCCTACAAGGCCAGTTAAGATAGTTAACTGTGGTGCCAACCTAAGTAAAAAACGTCCAGCTGATTGGCTTGGTACAGTCCTGGGTGTGTCTGGATGATGGACTTACTTCAGAGGGAAGACCCACCCCAGGTGTGAGTGGCACCAACCAATAGGCTTGTAACCTGACTGGAATAAAAAGGAAAAGAAGGAAGTCTCACTTCCGTTTCTTCAGAGCAGCTCCAGTCTCTGCCGTTGCCTTGGACATCTGTCTCCTGGCTTCCAGGGCAGACTCTTCAGCCTTGTAGCACAGACTCTGCAGGAGCTCCAGGCCTTTGACCTTGACTGGATCTCCAGTGTGCAGACAGCCCTTCTGCACTCTTCCACACCTGACTCTGCAAACGACCACTGTTAAGCCTACCTTGCAAATCCGTATATATGAGATATATACAATCTGCTTCTCTAATGAGCACTGACTGATATACCAGTAGACACATATTCCTTATAAAAAGCCAGCTCCCAAGTCCAGGGCTTAACTCCAACAAGTGTGATCTCTGTTAAGGACTCATTTCATGCTGGGCACTTTTTATATGTTTGCTGTAGTCTCCACTACCCTGCAGATAGATATTATTACCCCCAACTTAAAAATGTTAAAACTGAGGCTTAAGGGAATTAAATAATTTTTCCAAAGACAAAAGATTAGCAAGCAAAAGAGGAAGAAATTTTTCCCACAATTATATCATTTCAAAACCATTACCTTTTACATTTTCCATAGCACTACCCTAATAACTTACATTTGCATTACATTTTATAAGTGCATGTATCTATTAAGCCAGTTTTGTTGTTTTAACAACCCTATAAATTATTAGCCCCACTTTGCTGATGAGAAGACTGAGGCCCAAAGAAGTTAATCACTTGCTGTTGATTGCATTCATTGCTCCTTTTTTTATTATCATAAGCATCATCTTTTTATATGCCACTATTTCACTCAATTTTGAAGGGATTTATTGAAAATTCAACAAACATTACTCTCTTATGCGGACATGTGTCATGACATCTCTGACCTCTGGTTTCTGTCACCAAACCCTTCATTCTGTCACCCAGCACCATCCTTGATCTGGCCACAAAACATAACCCTGGCCCCCGCCAAGCCATTCTTCTGGCCATGCACCCACTTGCTCTGTTTGTCCCCATCTTTACATTTCTGCCCAGGCTCTAGTCTCTTGGGACAACCTGCTTCTTCTCCCTATTGACCCACATCATCCTTATGATTTCAGTGCCTATCTCAGATCCAGATGGAGGCTCCGTGTCTCCTATTCTTGGATATTCTCCTATTTGGAGCTAGTCCGCACCATTTATTTTCCACGAGCAATCACACTTTTCAATTCCCCCATCCCCATGATTTCTTATCCTCTGTAAAGGCTTTGTGTTGTCAACCTTATATAAGCTCTTTGAAGTCAAGGAGGAAAACATGTTTTTCTTCACACTCTTCCCTTACCCAGAACTGGGGCCCAGGCAGGTGTATTCGCATGTAGTAAATGCTCAACAAACACTTGAGCTAACTGAACTTACGAGCTTTTGAGTTGTTTGTCCCCAAGTCAAGCATCTCTCTTCCCCTGGTATTCAACTGCGCTTGAAAGCTTGCCAGGTCCTCATGACCTTCCTTTGAATCACTGTCTTCTCTCTCTCCCATTTTCCAAGCTTATTTTTTCCACTGACCTGATGTTCTGATGTGCCCTGTACATATTCTTCATTTGTCTTCACTTTCTGCTCTTTCACAAAGCAGAATGTGAAGTGATCCATGCTTTCATTGGCACAGTTTAGTCTTGGGTTTTTCCCCCCTCCTAACTAAACCATTCATGTGGAGGAAGCTTTTGATTCAGGATTCAGATATTCAGTCACATTTTACATAACCAGAAACCATGCTAGGTGGTTATGTAAACTCTAGTTTTGACATGAATAGCCAGAAAAGAGCCTTTACAATTTGGGCTAAAAAACATTGTCAGCTTCCATTCATTTCTGATGGGCTGGGTGTCAATGGTATATCCCACAAAAGCGTTGTCAAAGGGACGCGTAGGGGTGTTGGGAGAAGAGTATTTAAAGACAAAAATGTATTTTTTTCTAGACTATTTTTTTGCAATGGATTGCTGTTGCTATAAAATACTTGAGATCAATTTTGCTCATACAGTTTAGTAAACAACAGCCAAAAAAGAGATTAAAGCAGTAAAGCATCTCATTGCAGAGCAAGACACAGAACTAACACTCAAAGAAACTGCCTTTGTTCATGCTAACATGCCAGGTGAGAGGCCAGTCCCTAAGCACTGATGGAGCAAGTGACTTTTGGTTGTAATAAACATTTGTTTTGGCCAGGACTCCTTTCTAACATGCATTTACTAACACTTAACAGGAGGAATTCTAAATATTTTTGAAATGAAATGACAACTAGAGGAAGAGACATGGGAAATAACAAATGGAGAAACAGAGAACCAAAACCCAAACTGACCCAAGTCCACACACAGCTATTAGTGACCCAGTGTTAGTTTTGAACAAGATTCTAGTTTCTGGATTCTTCAACTTGTCCTACTTTGCTCTTTAATATTATACCACTCACTTCTCTAAAGAACTTGATCACATATAGACTTCCTTGTCCTCCTTTCCCCAGGCTTCTACCTGAAACTCTTGCCCCCCCCATTTTTGCTAGGACTATATAAGCATCACATGCAACAGTTGTGGGTGTGAGAGGTGAACATTTCAAACCACTCTGAAGGAAGTATACCATGTGCTTTCTCTCCCAATCTGACAATCTGGCCTCAGTCAGTTTGCCCCCAACAGGAGTGTGGGGACAACATCTGCCTAGTGATTATTGAGAGGAACCTATGTTTTTTATACTTTTGGAAGATATAAGGGTGTAAATGGGCAGCCCTCCAAGAGATTACTGCCTGGTCATCTGGAATTCTGAGAAATCATTCAACCTGATTAATGCAGTGAGCTCACACATGCTTTCTGGTCAGTCACTTAATAAAAATTATCTTCCAAAATTAAACAGTGTCGTTTCCTATAACATCACTGAAAAGCTTTTAAGGGCTAACAATAGAAAATAATACAATAAAAGTTCCCACAAGAAGTTGTTAGATTATAAGCAATGACAACATGTGCAAAGTAAAAGATTTAACAATAAAATATTTAAATTCTTTACATCAAATCAAAAACTAGTAATCCACAAGTCAGAAAAATTTATAGATAGAGTTGCCATGTCTGCAAGATAGTTAATATTGCTACCATATGGAGAACTTATACAAGTCAGGAAGAAAAAGACTAAGACATTAATAAGTAGGTTAAGGGTACAAATAATTTAATAAAAGAGAAAAATTAACAACAGTAAGCATAAAAATATCAACCTTAATATTAAACAAACTTAAAAGTATGAGCCATTTTCTCTTATGTAGCTATTTTTAATAATAATTTTCCATAAGAGTTTGTTAAAACAAGCAAGGCCATGTATCTCTGGCATAATAACAAATTATAGCAGCTTTGGAAACAATTTTGCTTTGAAGGGCTTAGGAATTCTATTTCTGAGAATCCATGCTAAGGACATAACTTTGAACAGGGAGAGAAGAGACAACACACATAAACGTTTACCAAGGCATTCATTGAGGAAGGGACAGATTGTATGATTTAAAATATCCTTCTGATTATTAAAAAAGTCTGTGCTTGAAACTATCCTAAAGGTTTATATGATTAAATAAGTTATGCTCAGAAAATCCTATTAGGTGGATGTACTCTTACTGTAACACTTTACAGATAAGGAAACAAAGGCTCAGAGAGGTTCAGTAACTTGCCCAAGGTTGAACGGTAAGTGGTGGGGCTAGAGCAGCATCAGGAATTCCCTTTCGACTTTTCATCTATATTCCAACTCTTATAGCATAATATTCCTATTGCAGATAACTTGGAAAACAAAAGTAGGTATAATTTAAAAAATTAAATTCACCCAATAAAAACCAGAGATAACCCACAGTTCTTTCCATTCACATATAAAATCCTACCATACAATTTCGGCCCACACTCCATTTATCCATTTTGAAATTTTTTCCATTCTCTTCCACAAATTACTTGTGTTCTGAATAATATTTTAGCATACAGATGCATGTGGCCATTTAGTTTGTGTCTGCTTTTCAATTACTTCATTCAATGATGTATTAAACATCTTTACATATAAATTGCTACCTACACTTCTGTTTTCCTGAACACTAAATTCTGTTTTTTAGGACAAATATCTGAAATAGTATACAACTTATAAGTATACTTGATCTATATTTTCTAGGTGTTTTTCCAAAAATGTCACATCAGTGATGGTTTTTTAGTATTGGGTCAGTGGAATTTTTTTTTTTCTTTTTGGAGGAGATTTCAGTCTAGTGTTTTCAAAGTTTTTAATAGTTAGAAATCTCTTTTTTATCAGAAAAGAAGTAATGAATTTGAATGAAGGAGAAAAGAAGGGGAAAAAAGATACTCTAAATAAGAGAACCAGAAAATGCTAGGAGAAAGCTAATCCTCCATACAGCATTTCTCTTTGCTGTGAGTTCCATGATAAGCTCTCTAGGAATGAGCTTCTCACACTTGGACATCTTGCTATGAAAAAGCAGCAAGTCTCTAAAATGCTGTCAAGGGCTGGGGCACCAGCCAATCTGTCTTCTCTCAACTCCTCACCAGGGACAGCCTGGGCCTAGTATTCTCACTGACCAGATGGGATGATGTGTTAGTCAGCTTTCTGTTACTATAACAAAATACCTGAGATTATCCATTTATAAGGATGAACAGTTTACTTTGTCTCATGGCTTCAGAGGTTTTAGTACACGACTGTTCGGTCTTGTTGTTTTCGGTAGCACAATAAGTCACAGCAAAGGAAACTGGTCACTTTATGGTGGCCAGGAAACAAGAGAGAGAAGAGAGGAAGGGACTAGGATTCTACAATCTCCTTGAAGCCCACGTTCCCAATAGCCTAACTTACTCCCACATCCTAAGGGTTCCACCACCTCCTAATAGCACCACAGGCTGGTGACCAAAACTCTCGCATATGGGCCTCTGGGGACATTCAAGATCCAAACTATAGCACCAATGAACACAAGACAGACAGACCTGAGTGCAGGCTTGGGGACTCTCAACTAATTCTCAGCTGAGGGAAGCTGCACCAGCAGCGGCAACACAAAGCCTAGGGCCCAGCCCCATGGTCCCCCAGGGAACATGGAAGAGCAGCTGAGGCTCACAGTCCCACGTGCCACCCACTGCTGGTCATCCAGCTGCAGCAGGCGGGGAAAGCTCAAGGCTGGCTGGCTACCTGCCTGCACAAGACAAGCTGCTTCCATCCATCTAAGTTAGCTTTCCAATTTTCTTTTCACCAGATTATGTTTTACCTTCTCAGGGTATTATTGCCCCTTTGTGACAGGAGCACCACAAACCTTTATAGTTATGACCACAGTCAGCCTTTTTAAAAAATTTAATATTGAACGTAACACATTTCTCCAAAACTTATGATGGTGCCAAAGGGAAGAAAAGAAGTTAAGGACAGGAATTTTCCCCTACATTACTGAGCACAGAACTGGTTCTTAACCCTGACTGCTCCTGGGAATCACCTGAGCAACTTTACAAACCGTTCGTGCATCAGGGTTAAAAACACCATGGGGAATTCCACGTATTGTGTAGCCCTGGTTAAGACTCTCTAGACACAAGTTACAGCTATTTAGGTGAAAGCAGCTAAATCCAAATGAAGGGTTTGCGACACAGACCTGGTGTCTTTTGTGGAGCTAGGTCACTTTTCATTGAATAATGAATTTGGAGTCTCCAGCATGTCTCCCATCACTCTAGGCTGCATCTCTATAAACTGTCTTTGCCATTTTTAAAGTCAGTGAAGACGGAGTTAAAACATCTTACCCAATGTCCCCTCACTAATACAGGATGAGGCACAGATAGATTGAATAATATAATGGGAGCCTAAGGCCCAAGCCACAGCCTCAACGTCCTTGCTATTAATAGAACACTGTTTACACTGGAGTGGAAGAGCTTTTTAATGGAATTGGTGTATGTGCAGAATAGTGTTAAATCAGTGGAAGATTGAGAAAATATTAGGGAGAAATTTGCTGCTCCTCTCGTTATTAATTTATAATGGGTCTTTAATACAGCAACAAATGAAAACATCTTTGACTACCTGTTAAGCCAGTAGAAATAATGAGGGGAAAATCACCATTTTAGAGACAATTACTAGTCATAGATTTAGTAGTGAAAACTCCATCAGAAACAAACCCAAACAAAAACTCCATCTTTAACAGAGTATGACCTGATGTTAAACTTATTAGACAAAAAAGGTATAATGATGCACATATATGAGAAATTTATCAGTTAATGACTAGAATACAATAGGTTCAGTGATTTAAAGTTTAATTGCTAATTTATTTGCAATTTTATAGATTGAAAAGTGGAAAGAAGAAAAAACTGCACAAGAAGAAACAAGAATGGAGAATTTAGTGATTTAGATACATATTTACATGGGAAAATGTTTCAGATTCCTTGGGATGATGAAATGTCTGTTGAAAGAAACATAAAAGGCAGATGATGGGAAATTTAATAAACCCAAATTACAGAATGTGCTTTTTTTTCCATTCTATGATTTGGTTGTAGTTGCATACAATAGATAAAGATAAGTGCCATGGGGGTGGGGAGAGAAAAAGTTCAATCTTCTTGACGAAAAAGATCTTGTAAACCATCACATTTATTTTTATATGGTTGTCCTGCACTGCGAACATTCGTGTTTTGTTAACATAAAAGACCCATATGTACAGCTAAGGAAACAAGATGTAATTAGATTGGGAACCTGAAACTGGGAGTGGGTGGGTGGGACAAGACGTGGGGGGGTGGAAGGCTGTTCTATTCTCTGTTTACAACCTATAGTTAATCGACAGGTTCAGAGAAGAAAACGCTTGTTGTGCAGCTGGAGACAAGTTCAGCAGGTTCCTGGACCACAGAGGGATCTCGCGGAAATGCCAATCTATCCACAGTCAACCATTAGCAAAATAGAATAGATGACAGATCTGGAAGGACCCACTCAAAGCCTGGTTGAAATATGTAGTTGCAAAAGAACACCAACAGAAAAATACAGCTGGGGGGAAATGAGGCTTGGTCGGGCTCCCAAACAGGCCCAGGAGTGGACGTCAAGAAGGACCCTGTATCGGCCGGGAGAACGTGCTGACCAGCGGGTTGCGCCTTCCTCTCTGACCCTGTTGGCCCCACAGTGGAGCCTCCCCTAGCTGTTTGGGCCAGCTTGTGCATTGTTGTGTCTGTTAAATATAATTAAGAACTGCTTGCTCTAGGGGAAATGAAGGATTTGATTAAGGGGGAGTGTTTCTTCTCCCTTTCTTCTTTCTTGTTTTTGTTCAGCCTTATCCAAATTTTTTCAACTGTTTTTTAAATCATGTCACGTTCTGGGGCAATTTCCACTTTTGTTATGGACAACCAAATGCTAGAGGCACGTATTTATGGGGTGTGTGTGTGTGTGTGTGTGTGTGTGTCTGTGCATTTTAAGATAAAATGAAGGAGGCCTGGAGAGGGGAGCACATCTCATACTGATTTATTTTAGCCTCTCCCCCAACCAAAAACTCATAAAACCAAAATTGAAGCAGATTATGAAGAACTCAGAGGAAATGCCAAGCAGTGTGTTCCCTGGGCTCTGAATGGCATTTCCACTCAGCAGCTATATTTTCTTTGTTAACAAGTAAATCCTCCCATTTCTCTCTGTGGCTCCTGATGTGTCACTGCTATATACCACTATGGAACACAGAGGGTGGGCTGGGGAGGGAGGGGACATGACACCAGCCATCAATCTTTTACAAACCACAAGTTCTAAAAGAGCACCAGATTTATAAGCAAGTAAGTCCCAAGAGCCCCAGCTAGGGAACAAAAACATCATGGGGTTGAGATAGCTGTGAGCAGGTTCTGACCAAAGAATGAAGAATGAAAGGTGGTATACCACATCCCTCCCTGGTGGACTAACCATCCTGGCTACCATCAAACCTGACTGAGCTCAAGACCATCTTACAGATTTTGTTTTCCCTTTTAAAAATAAAATCAAGTAAATAAGACAAGCCAATAAATGTGACTGATACATGGAGAAGACTCATAAAAGACTCATAGTTAGCCAATATCCCAATAAGGACATTTGTATTTACTTGATCCTTGGTAGTTTCAATTGTGTCTCTGCTGGAACACGCAGTGTCTTGAACACAATGGGCATTCAGGAAACACAAGTGAATCAAATTGGGGCATTCTACACAACAGAGGTTAAAGAAACACTGTCCCTTCCTTGCTCCTCTATTGTTCCACTCTTTGTACATCCCTCAAAATGTCCTGAAATCACTTTTTCCTTTTTTTCCTTTTCATTCCCATTACCACAGTCATTCCAAGTAATTATCATGTGATGCCTCAAATACCGCAATACTTACCTAGCCAGTTTCTGGGCTTCTAGTTTATAAGATTATTCTTCCTAAGCATTCCCAAGCTCAAAAGCCTTCATTCATTTTCTAGTGCCCTTGGGATAAAATTCAAATCCCTCTGCTGACAATCTGTGCTCACCACAATTTCATCTCATGGTGGCTCACCAAATAACAAAAGGAAGACTACTTGTCTCAAGCCAAGGTCCTCTCTTGCCTTTGAGGCAACCTGTACATTCCTGCAGCCATAACTTTGCTTTTGCTGTCCACTCACCCTCCCCTAGAATGGTCTCACATTCTCTCCTCTTCATCTTTCCATGCTCCTATGGCTTGAGAGGAAGTCCTACCCTTCTCCATCTGATTCCCTCTCTGTCCTGAGGGAGACTTCAATGGCTCAGCACTGTCTATTTCACTATCCCCACACATTCCAGGCCATTAGTCTGATTTCCTCCCACACTTCATTGCCTTGTCTCTTTGAGGTATTCTCAGTTCATTCATTAATCCATGCCTTCATTCATGATCATTTACTGACTACCTATAATGTGCCAGGCACCAGGCAAAGACCCATGTATAGATAGATAAACAGGAGTCTGTTGTCAAGACTCTCCTAATCAAAGGGGAAAAATCATAATGCATTATACTTAGCTTGCTAAAACATATTTACACTGTGAATATGATCTTTCTGAATGTAAAGGTCATAAATTTCCTCAGGCTGGTGACTATGGCATGGACATCTTTTGTGGTCCCTATTAAGCAAGCTCATTGAGCATATAACTAGGTTTTTGAAACATACTTTTTCAACGGGATTAAATGTTTCAGCAACAGATTAAGACTGCAAAGATTATCAAGATTGAGACTCAGTCTTGCACATAGAGATGGCAGCCTTTCCTACCTATCCACCTCCTGTGATTTGAACACGGCCTATGCCCTCCAAAACTCATGCTGGAATTTAAGGGCTGAGGGTGTGGCTACCTAACATGCACAAGCCCTTAGTTCTATCCCTAGCACCATAAAAAGAAAAAATAAATGATTTGATTGCCACTGCGGTACCATGGGGATCCAAGATCTTTATGAAGTGACTGGTCCCTTAACAGGGAATGATCCCTTTCTTCTGTGATGGAATGTTTATTCCTATAGAACTAGATTAGTTACCACAAAAGTGGCTGCTATATAGCTGGCTGGCCCTCGTGTATTGGCTCTTTCACATGCTCCCACTTGCCTGTCTTGTTTCTGATATGAATTGAAGCAGCACAAAACCTTCACTGGTACCACGCTCTTGGACTTCCCACCCTCCAGAAGTGTAAGCCAAAATAAACTTCTTTCCTTACAAATTACCAGGTCTCTGATTTGCTGGTAGAGCAACAAAAATGGACAAAGACACTATCCTTACTTTGTAATCTTACTTTGTCCAAAAACAAAAATATTCTAAAACGGATGTTCTTTGTGAAACAAATATCACAGAAGAGAAAATTTGGGGGAGGGGTCCCCTTTTAATAAAGCACATGAGTTTGGATTACAGCAAGGTCAGCATCACAATCTCAGAGTTGTTCATGTAAATGAAGAACTCTCCGCACTCTATGGAACATCTATTAGCTGTCTGTTTCCCCCTCCTACCCGTGTGCAGCTCACACTCAGCCCATTTGTGATAATGTTCCCACTGGCAGGCCTGGAAACCATTAAAAACAGATGTCCAGACCAAGCTCCAGACAGCTGGGGACGGAGGAACTTCAGTTGAGTCATAAACATGTCTCCATGCATGGAGGATACACTCCCTTCAGGTGTCTTTTTTGGTCTTCTTCTAATACCAAAGATTAACCTCCAAAGGACAAACTAAAGACAGCTGTATTTGCATTTGCTTTGGCATCCTTTTTTAAAATTTTCTTTAACCAATTCTGAAATGTGACCTCTTATCTTGAGCTGCTGAGGCCTTCATAAAAATTACAGTGAGACAACACATTTATATACTGAAACTAGAGATGGGGTTTATGTGCATTATCCACCCTGGAAATGTTAGATCTTACTTTGTCTCATCCCATAAATGCTCTGTTATTAGGAAAAGAAAAAGGGAAGAAGGGTAACTATTTAAAGCAAGTTTTAATTGTTTCCACTGTTACTGTGAATTGTTCCTCCGGAATCTGCAGTTTCCGAAATTATTTAAACCAAACCAATGTTTGTCCCAATTCTGGTCATGAACAAAGTATGTCTGGTCTTACTTATACTATCAGAACACAGGAGAAGGGTTCGGGCATGAACAAAGGGCAATAATTGGAGAGATCCAGAGAACTGACTTCCCTAAAGAAAAATTTAAAATTGAGTTCAATGTGGAACCCTTTACCCCAAAGTCACTGACTTTTAGAACTGTTTCCATGTTGACTGTTTGTTTTGTTTTCCATTGACAATTTGGGGAAAGAGCTGAACTCACGTCAATTGGAAAGAATAGGTTTACTTAGTTGAGAGCTCCAGAGCAAGTGCCTACAGTCATCTCCTGGTGTGTGTTGGGATTGGTTCCAGGCCCCTTGCAGGTATGAGGATCCACAAGTTCTCTATATAAATATGACGTAGTATCTCACCTACCCTGCACATTTCCTTCCACAGATTTTAAATAATTTATAGATCACTTATAATATGTATTATGAAGTACATACTGTGTAAAAAGTTGTTATACTGTTTTGTTTAGGGGAAAATGACAAGGATAAAGTCTGTATGTGCTCAGTACAGGCACATCTTTCTTCAAATATTTTCTATCCACAACTGGCTGAATTCAAGAGTGTGGAAGACACAGATACAAAGCTCCAACTGTACCTGAAAATTGCAATGAATAGCATTCTCCTCTGCTTCTCTAGCCCTCCACCCTGCCCATGGCCAGCCCCTTGCTGCCAGGAACCTGCATGCAATGCACCTGATGCATCTCCAGCAGCAGATCTGGGAAAGAAGGAAGAACAGTGCAGGGGGTTCTTGAAACTTCCGAAGTGTGTTCAGAACACCTGTGTGCCCAGGCAACGATGAACTTCTGTGTCAACAGGTGCCCTAATGTAACCCCCAGGGGGGAAGGGTGACTTTTACAGGAAACCCCTGAGCTGTCATCAGAGCCCTAGAGGACAGTATAGAAAGGGGCCTGTCTCAATCTCCTTTTATCTTGTGCTAGGAAATTAGAGAGTAGTTTTATGATCAGTAAGCAGAAAATCAAATCATCAGCCTCAAAAGAAATAGATATGGAAATATGAAATGTTTATTTCTGTATTGCTTTCTCTTTTTCTGCTTTTGGGAGATTGGTTAAGGTTTTTTAAAAATCTTTGTCAATTTTTAAAATATACGGTTGATTACTAATTATGGTCTTGATATCCTTAAGATATATCTAGTTTTCTTTCCTAAGATTGAGATGATCTTCCCACACCCTTTGCTATAAAGAATCACAGATGAACACAGGAAATCTTTCTGTGGTTATCTTATAAGCTGAAAAAAGTGAACAAAAGATAATTATGAATAGATAAATATTTGAGACCATGCAAAGAAGGACAGCAGCAAAAGAAAGAAATTGCCTCATAGGACAGGTTAAAAATGCAAAATATTTTTATGAGAATTTTTTAGAAGAACATATTGAGACCTCATGGATAAATATTAAGTTACTCAAGGCTTAGTTTTGTCCCACACTTGTTTTCACCCTTGCCTTTGCTTCTCACCCACAGTTCTGAACACTTACCACACCAGAAGCCCCCACTGCTCCTAAGACATTAGGGTTACATCAAAGTGCAGAGAAGAACCCAGGCAGACTCAGGTCTGAATTTCAGAATTGACCCATGAGACTCATAGCAGAGTAAGAGTCATGGGCAGGAAGGCTTTGATTTTAAGAACTGGGTTTTTGAATTTCAATTGACTGAACCTACTAGAGCACAGAAGGTTTACAACATAAACAATAGATCAGAAAGGATGTGGCTGAAAATTAAATGATAGTCCCGCTGGCTAGTGGAGGAAATTAGGAGAGGAGAGCAGTAAGGTCAGATGGTGAGTGGAACTGTAAACAGGTTATCTGTTCCCTCTCCTGTGACCACTCCCCAAGGTGAGCTCTGGAAGGAGGAGAAATTGGTAGAAAATCCAGAGAGGAATCAGAAAGCACAGGAGACTGGGATTCCTAAGACTGGGACACTGAGAACTTCAAAGCAAAGTCATGGTGTAGTTGCAGCTGAAGAGGGGACATGGTGCTGGGTCTGAGGTGGCTCCTTGAGCCTTAGCTCCAGAGAGGTGTGACAGAGCATGTAAACCCCATCCCATGCCCTCCTGCACCCAACGAGGAGAAAAGGGAGAGAAAATCAAGAAGCTGGAGTAAGCCTCAAAATCAGAATGAGCTGAATTCAGAGCATGTGGACCACAGCTACCAATGATGTGTGCCCATACACCACCTAAGAACCGAGTCAGTGAACAGACAAAGAGCACGGAAGGCCCAATGGCCTCCCCTCCAGTCCACTGACAACACAAAGCCCCTCCCTACATCTCAGATACAGTCCCACACAGAACATACCCCTACACAACTAAGGTTTTAGTGCCTAACGTATCAGGGCCCAATTTCCTGTTACTGATCTTTGATTTTGCTCTTCAAATTATTAATACTTTGGGTTTCTCATATAAGAGAAACCGTGCAATATTTAAGCTTGTGTGACTGACTTATTTCACTTAACATTATGGTCTCAAGGTGATCTATTTTCCTACAATTAATTAATCTTTTTTACATCAGAGTAGTACTCCATAGTGTACAAATACCACATTTTCTTCATCCAGTCACCTGCTGATGGACATACAGGCCACTTCCAGGATTTATCTATGATTAGCTGTCCTATTATAAACATGAGTATGCATATACCACTGTAATATACGTGTTCTATACATATACCAACTCCCCACAATGAATGTAATCATTATGTACTGCAAGTGTGTACTAACAAAAATTTAAAATTAATTACAAAATTGCATCCTTCAAAAAATAATGTTTTTTGCACACTCCAGTTCATGGTGAAAGTTACATCCTTGATACAGTATAGTAACAGGAAAATGCAGTAATAGTACAAATAACCACATAAAAGGAATGTTTAAAGTATCTGAATATCCTGATGACTACAACCCATGACTCCTCCGAGATCACTATCAGGGTTGCTTATGAAATAAACTTGACAAAATTTAAGTAAACATGTAAACATCTCAAAATAATTGTTTTTGGTAAGAGGCCTTTTTTATGGTCAAATAATTCTGATTTGAGCAGCACACATGGAAAAAAATAGAAATGTAGAAAGAAGAAATAAAAAATAGCTAAGATCATGGTCCTGTCAGGAGGAATAAAATTAAAGATACCTTTCCAAGGTGAAATGCATCATGTAAACTGAACATCTCCACGATGATCCTGAGGATTTGATAAATAGTACTCAATATCAACTTGAAAGAGACTTTTCAGTTATCACTTCATGGCCTGTTTTCTCCACTTGTCAGTCCTTCTCTGGGGACTGATCACTCCATTCATTCATCCATCCATTGAA
The DNA here is from genome assembly GCF_053883595.1 of Heterocephalus glaber. Taxonomy (NCBI): domain Eukaryota; kingdom Metazoa; phylum Chordata; class Mammalia; order Rodentia; family Bathyergidae; genus Heterocephalus; species Heterocephalus glaber. Next base: position 9,999,184 of record NW_028258315.1, read on the forward strand.
CACTAAGTGTTGAATGCTTGGTATGTGCCAAGTACTGCCCTAGGTTCATATCAATGAATAAAATAAGCACCACATCCTACCTAAGGATGCTTACAATTCATTGGAGTGCTGTCCATTACATGTGCCATATAAACATGCCGGAAGACAAGTGCTATGGAGACCAACAAAATAAGAAAAGGAATGGGAAATTTGGAGGCAGAAGTGACTGTCTTAGATGCAGTCATCTGAAAATACTTCCCCAAGCTGTGGAGTGGACACCTGAGGACACTTGGCACCTGAGGTACCAAGCCCTTGCAGGAGGAGCAAGCCTGTGTGCTGAAGGAGCCCAGTGTGGCTGCAGGGGAGAGGGCAGGGATACTTGTCAGAAATGAGATCAGGGAAGTAATGGGAACCAGCTGGCAGGACCTCAAGACTTTTTGCAAAGACAGTGGCGTTTACTCTGGAGGGTCATACACGGAAGGTGATATGATCTGAATTACATCCTAACAGGACCACCCTGGCTGCTGGTTGGGGCCAGAGCCAAGCAGAGCATTTAAGACCGCTGCAGTAATACTTCAGGTAAGGCATTATCACATGGATGAGCTGTGTCTTCAAGGAGGTGGGAAGAAATGGTCAGATTCTGGATAAAGTCTAAGACTAAACCAACAAGATCCATTTATCAATTAAATGTGGAGTGGGGAACAAAGGAGACAATGATAACTACAAATTGAAAGAACTAGAAGGATGCGACTGCTATTAGCTACCAGGGGGAAAACGAAAGAAGAAATCAATTTGACTGCCAAAGAAGATGATCACTCAGCTTGAGATATTAGACATCCAAGTGGGAAAGGTCTGAGTTGAGACAGAAATGGAGGTTGATCACTGTGTTAATGAATTTGCACCTATAAATTTAGACAAAGTTGTCAAAGGAGTGTGGTCACCCCTCCACATGCACAGGTTCCACGCTGTGGCTACTTGTGGCTACTTGAAAATATTCTTTTTGAAGAGTTGCACTGTTCTGAACATACACAGACTATATCCTTATCATTATTTCCTAAATGATACAGTATAACAACTATTTACATAGCATTTGTATCCTATTGGGTGTGATAAGTAATTGAGACAGACGATTTAAAGTATGGGTGAAGATATGTGCAGGTTATATAGAAACGCGATTTTATAGAAGGGACTTGAGCATCCGTGAATTCGGGCACCTTCAGAGGGTTCTGGGACCAAGCCCCGGTGGATACCAAGGAACACCTGTGTAAGAGAAATCAAAGCACTGAACTTTAGGAATTGTAAAGACAAAGGTCAAGATCCAGTGGCCTCCTCTGCAAATGGGCTCCGCAGCCCAGCGTCCCATCCTGCATACCCCTGCCACGGGGTCCCTGCCAGGTGTCCACCAGCCAGCCCCCTAGCCTGCTGGGGACAAGACCACTTCCAGAACCACACAGGCACCACAGGCAGCCCAGCTGCTACACAAGCACCGAGCACCCGGGGGAAGCCAATCCCCCACCCAGGACCTCCATCCTGACCCTGAGGTCCGGAGATCACAACCAGGCCTGCTTCTTCCTGAGAATCCACCCTCCCGCCCATGGCCACTGAGTAGGAGTCCCCAGAGCTCTCAGGATGCCCCAGGTCCCCGGCATGGTCACCAACAGCTCTTGAGGACAGGCGGAAGCAGCAGCCAGGCCAGCACCAGCCCTGACTGACCTGGGGCCCCCAGCCGTGCCCCACCCTGCAGGCCAGGTGCAGAGGAGCCCGACCCTGTGCGCCCTGGGACAGACGCATGAGCTGTCCTGACCCGCCTTCATGGGTCGCACCAAACTTAAAATAGGTAACACAATACATTTAATCTAACGTATAAATTAAAATGAATGAAATAAATACAATAAAATCATAAAAAATTGAAAAATAAACTAAAAACTAAAGTCGATGTTTAAAATAAAATATAAGATCAATACAAAGTAAAAGTTAAATAAACAAAAATTTAAAATAAAGGCCGGGGATGCTGCCGCTGAACTGGTCTGCCGCTCTTGAGTGTGGCTGAAGGATGGCCAATGTGCGGGGGGTCGTGAGGGTGCGGCCCCTCAGCAAGAGGGAGACCAAAGGAGGAAAAATTATTGTGGAAATTGATGACATAGTGGCAAAAATCAGAAATATAAAGGTGGACAGTCGACCTGACAGCTTTGGAGACTCCCAGGAGAAGGTTGTGGCATTCAGCTTTGATTACTGCTACTGGTCAGTCAACCCAGAGGACCCTCAGTATGCATCTCAAAATGTGCTTTTCAGAAAGCAAAGCCCCAAACAAAGAGGACTAAACAGCTGGCCTAGAAAGGATAAATATTTGCATGTTATGTTTCAATAAAGGCGGTAGAGGCCCTTCCCTTGCTCCCTGGTTGCTTTTGCTGTCTTCCACCACTGTGATCTTTTGCCTCTCTGCCACCTTGTCTTGGAGCCAGCCGATTATGGACTGAAACTTCTACAAACTAGAGAAGAAAGAAAGAGAAGGGGGGGGGGAAGAAGACAAGAGAAAAAGTCTTTATTTTAAACTTTGATTTTTATGAGGTAATAGCAAATATACATCCAAAAGGAAAGATGCTAAGACAGATAATGCTGAAAGCATCTCTACCACAGAAGCAAAGAAATGAGGCTAACCATTCATGGCCTGTAACCTTCAAATGGATGATTAATGTTTGAAATAGTTGTCAGCATCCTCCTTCATCAAGTGGCCAATATGATATACAGCCAACTTCAGTTTTACATGGATACGAAATAATCTTCCAACATCTGCCTGTATCTGTGGCCAGAAGAAAAAAGAAGGAAGGATAACACCTATGGTTGGAAGGCAGTGCATTTATGGAAATCTCTGGAAAGCTTCTATTTGAATCCTGTTCATTTCATAATTAAACGATGAAGCATACAGATTTTTTTTCTAACCTATCTGTTCTCACTCAAAACAAAGCAAAAATCAACTAACCAACCAATCAAACAAACAAACAAACAAAGAAGAAACTCCTCAGCTCTTCCTGCTAAGGAAAAAGTGGAAATGGCTTACATATGCTGGTGATTTATGAAAACATCTTATATCTCTGGAATGTTCAAGAGAGTAAGAATCAAACGGTAGGAACAAGAAAGACACACACACACACAAAAATGTAGGGTCATTCTGGTACAAACACCGTTCTTACTATGTGCCATCAATATTTCACTCCATGAGGACTTGCAACGGCTCACGCTACGTTGGCTGTCCTTGAGGAGCTCGACCCCAGCAGGCCTTCCCTATGATTTACTTTCCTGCCAAAATTATTTTTTTTACATTGATTATCTGCAAAACTTATTTCTCTACTTGTTTAACCTAGTGAATTCAATAAAAACTGAAAGTTAAAAAAAAAAAAGCATTGTTACTGACTTAAAAACGAAAATAAAGGTGATAGAAGAGTTGCATTCAAAAAAATTTAAATAAAATAAAAATATTAAGAAAGAAAATGAGGGCCAGGGATTTAGCTCAGTGGTTTCGCCGCCTGCTGCGCAAGAGCAAGGACTCGAGTTCGATCCCCGGTACCAAAAAAAAAAAAAAAAAGAAAGAAAGAAAGAAAATGAATAAAATAAAATGTAAAGGCCAAGAAGGTAGGAAAGAACCAAGAGGCTTGTTTGCGGCAGTGGTAAACCAGAAAAGAAGATAATCCTGGAAATACTGACATTTGCGGAAAAACCTGAACAAACCCTCCTGACTTGGCTGGCTCGCTGCGAGTTCGTCGCTTTTGCCTTTGTCACCCCTCCGCCGGGTACCTCACGAGGCGGACAGCCGCTGAGTTGTCATTCAGAAATTCAACCCAGTAAAAACCACTGACCTTTCACTTGAAACCTTCACTTGGGGCGGCCCAGGCGGGCCGTGGGTGGCGTTCTGATGTCAGGCACCGAACACCAGCCCTCCGTCTTCCATGCGCGCTTCGAAGGCCCAGGAAGTTCGATTGCGCATGCGCAGGCCACTTGGCGCGCTGCTTTCCCGAGGCCAGGACTACTGGAAGAGCCAGCATCTGTGACTACGCATGCGTAGGCCACCTTGCCACACTGGCAAAGTAAGGTCTATCTTTAAAAGACTAGATTGGTTTGTTGTGATGATTACATTCATTCACTGTTTTGACTGAAAGGAAAAAAAAAAACACTGGATTATCTCAATATTTTTGGAGAAAAAGAGCATAAAAAATTAACAAATTTAAAATTAACAGGAACATTCTTAACTTCATAAAGAAAATGTAAACAAATTAATACAAGTACCATATTTTAACAGTGAAACATTAAAAAGGATTGGCTTTAAAATCAGAAAAAAACGACATATATGATCTCTGTTATTCACTACATACTGGAGAGTCTTACCAGTGCAGTAAAAAGAGCAAAACAAGAAAAGATTCCATAGAAATATGGATTTAAAAAATACCACTATTTTTCTTCATAGCAAATCCCATAGACTCTACAAGAAATGATGAGCATTAATGTTCAGCAACAGTGCTTAATACCAAATAACTACAAAAATTCACTGCATTCCATTTGTGCACCAGCAACAAATAATTATAAAGTATAATTTTAGAATGATATTATTTACAGCAACCAAGATAATGGAGAGAAGGGTAAACTGAGTGGGGGAACCCAAATTTCTCAAAGAAGACAAGACTCCCAAGAGAGTAACTGGCTGGATTGAAAGGTCAAAGTGGATGATTGAATTTAAGATTTCAGAGGGGAAGTGACCCAGGTGATAGTAAGGACTCAGAGACGGTATAAAAAGGGGTGCCGGAGGTGGAACAGAGGCACTAGCAACTTCACAGTTTCCAACTAAGTAGTCAGTGGCACAAGCTGATTGTAAGAGAAGTGAAGAAGAATCTATAGAACTTATCAAGTGGTTTTCAATGTTTTGGTTTAGATTAATAAATGTAGCATTTTACTACAACAAATAAAACATGTTTTGTTTGTACAGATGACTTCAACTTATGAGGAGGTCATAATGTGTGATCAGAAGATAGGGTGAATGTTTAAGGTTTTTTTCTGTTGGGGTTTTTTTTTTATTTATTTATTTTGGTATCAAGGATCGAACTCGGGTCCTTGAGCTTGCGCAGCAGGTGGAGAAACCACTGAGCTAAATCCCCGGCCCTGTTTAAATTTTTTTTTTTTTTAATCTATTACAGTAAAAGACACATTGCCAAAAAATTTTTAAAAATTTTTAAACTTAAAAGACACATTGCCACAAATCCCACTTGATATACGCCCCTCATTTCAAACACAGTTATCCCATCTTTCTTCCCACTTTCTAAAGCAGTTCTGGAAGTCCTTTTTCACGCATGTCTTCAGTTACACTGTCGTGGCTAGCTCGATGTCCTGAACTAATTCATAACATTTACCTTTCATGGTCATTTTGACTCTGGGGGAGAGCCAGAAATTGCACAGTGCCAAATCCAATGAACAAGATGCGTAAAGACATATAATAATGTTTTTATTTAATAGAAAATGCTGTAAACATTTTTAATCTATTCAGGACATCAAGGCAGCTGCAGAAAGACATGCAAGATGACTTCCAGAACTGCTTCAGAAAGTGGCAAGAACAATGCAAGAAGCAAGCTTAAAGCAAGGGCAGAATAGTTTGAGGGGGATTAGTGGCAATATATCTTTTACTGTAATACTTTTTTAACTTTTTCACCATAGCTTTTTAGCACACCTTGTAGGTACCAATAAACTCATCACTAACTGAAAATATGAGTCAAAAATGCATTTAATCCTAGCTTAGCCACACAGCACACTGTAGAACATCAGTAGTTTCTCCTCCTGACTATGTGGCTCCCTGTGAGCTCACTGCTCCTGCCCAGCATAGGGAGAAATGATCAGGCCTTATATTGGCATCCTGGGAAAGGATCTCAATTCAAAGTAGTATGATTTCTATGGATGGTTTTTCACTTTCACACTACAGTGTGAAATTGTAAAATTGTAAGTTGAATCATTATAGATTGGGGCTGTATTCATTGTATTATAACCTAAGAGATGGCATACAGAATATATAGGAAAAGTTAAACTGCTGTGTGATAGTTGGGTTTTGAACTTTTCATCAGGTTTTGGAAGTTTTACTCCATGGTCTGTTGGCTTCATTGCTTTTGGGCCTGTGGTAAGGCAGCACATCATGGTGAGGAGCTCATAGGAGAGCAAAGCCAATCATCTCATGGCTAGGATGTGAAACAGAGAGATGAGAGACCAAGGTCCCGCCTTTCTCTTTGAGGCCATGCCCCCAGTGACCTAAGACCTCCCACTATGACCCACAAGCTCCCAGTAGTACCAAGCTGAAACCAAGCCTGTAACACATGGGCTTTGGGGGGACATTCCAGACCCAAATTATACCTCATCCCTTCCCAAGAGCAACTCCTAGACACAGCTACCCACGATGGGCAAATACCAGGAATACTTACTTTCAGAATTCACAATTTTCCTATGGAATAAATGTATCGGCTACAAACATGTACATACTTGCACTTGTGTGTGTGCCTTTTGATTAAACATCTTGGTTCTGACTGTATGAAATCCCACTTTTGTAGTTGAATAAGTCAATGTCAGCCATTTCATATGACAGAATCTAATATTTTCTGGGTCTGTTGTATGAAAATGACTGATCAGGGCCAGGGATTTAGCTCAGTGGTTCTGGCGCCTGCCCCGTGAGCGCAAGGTCCCGAGTTCAATCCCTGGTACCGTAAAAAATGAAAAAATTTTTAAATAAAAAAATAAAAAAGAAAATCACTGACCAAGCTGCAAAGGTTGGTCTTAAAGATAAAGAGGATGGGCTGTTACAGACTACTGCATGCTTTTACAGAGAAAACAAAAACAGGCACAGCTCTCTAAGTGCCAATTATATTTTGCTATTATTGCCAAGATGACTCTATTAACTATGTTAAGAAGCTATAAAGTAAAATATTTTGCTAGTAACTTCCTTAGTCAAGATGGGTCGATATTATCTCTTAACTAATGAAAAAGGGTTTATTTGATTATCAAATGCAGTTGTGTATGAGTGTGGTTTCAATGCACATTATATGCTGTACACTATCTAACTGGCACAGATTCTAATTCCAATGCTTTTATTCAGGCCTTGCTTCTCTATTAAAATTGGAAGTGTTAATTTGCCAGTAATCACTCCACTTTTCTCCTATCGCCTAGCTAAAAGGACAGGCCCTTACTGCATGGATAAAACATAGTAATGCATTTAGCACTAGGCCATGATTTTAGACCTCCAGCTGTTTTACTGGTTGTGTAACTAAAAATAAGATAATGTTATGCTGGGTAACCACGGCTTTTGTAGGAATTCACATTTTACAAATCACTGCACAGTATGCAAACCATTATATTTTTTAAATGCTTAAATCCAGCCGAGAAGCCTAACACTTCCATTATTAAAGGAGAGCTTGCTAGACTGTGAAGTGGGATGGACCCTGGACAGGAGAGCTGGTGAGCTGGGTTCAGACCATCTGACTAATTCCGCCACAGTCCCGGCCCCACAGCCCAGCTGGGAACAAGCATGCCTGGCCACCAGTGATGCGTAGCGGGAACCTGAAAGGTTGGTGGGTTGTTTTTGTTTTTTACTTTTATTTGATCTGTAAACCTACCGTTTATTCAAATAATTTGAACCAGAGAACAGTATATTGAGCAAGAACAGTGGCAAGAAATAATATGCTTCTCTAAACAAGCTTATATTAAAACTAAAGGGTCAGAGGAAAAACATCATGCAAACACATAAAAGCCCTGTGATATTTATACTTCTGCGATCTAATCAGAAGCTCAAAGCATGCTGTCTTTAACTGAATATTTGTCTTGCATGAAAGCATTGATAAATAAGTGGAGCTATCCTGAGCTGCATATTTACAATAGCATCTGCTTTCAGAAATACCAGTCATTCAGAACAAATGCTCCTGGAACATATTGCTCCACACTGACAAATACTGGCAAGGCCAGGGTGAGGTTTTATACTGTACCTGAAACTGCTTTCAGGGTTCTATGGGCCATTTACATATTTTTTAACTCTGTAATCATCTCTCATTTTGCCAAATACTGCACCCCATATAGACCCCAGGTTTGTACAAAGACATCAAAATGAGTGGAAATGTAGCCACAAAGTCAACTTTGGGCAGAGAAGACAGGATTTCCCTAACTTCCCCGGGAAACAAAATAATTCAGATGTCAATCAGCACAGGCCAAATATAAAGCACAGTGTCAGTAACCAGAAGTACATAAATGGCCAAGCAATGTTAACTGATTCTTAGATCCACATTTAACTAACTCACTTGTAATCACAGAATGAATCATGGAGAAGCTGAGCCTAGGGACAAATAAGAGGAAATGGTTTTATGTCTGTAGCTTCTAACCATTAAAATGTTGATCAAGGGGCAGAGGAGGGAGAGGAATTGGAGAGTGTGGATTTGACACATGTGACTCAGCAACTAGGAAGAGGAATTAGACCTCAGTGTGTGAGTTTTTAAGGCTCTGTGGGATTGGCAGAGAGAGGAGGTTGAGATTATTGATTCGGTAAGAGAAAGTGAAGCTTTTACAAAGGTTAGATCAAAAATATAGTGGGCTTGGGAGTTCAGAAAAATTAAAATGTATAAAGCTATCTTTCCTAACAAGTCCCTCAAACTGTCAAGTGATGAAGACTGGAACTTCTCTCTGACTCTTCCTTCCTAAACAGGCAATGTTGTTTTTTTTTCAAGGATGCAAAACTCCATTAAGGCAAGAACAGGGCTATGTCAAACCAAACAGTATCTCCTAAGGGGATTGGGTCAGGACCTTTAGAGCTAGACGGGAACTTAGAATCTACCTGATGCAAGCAGGAATCTTTGACACAGTGCAGTTAAGTGTCTCCTCTAAGTCATCGAGCTGAGAAGCCATGAATTAAGCCAAGTCTTTTTGAGCCTGAATGTGTGTTCAAGATACTGTTGTCAGACCATCTGCACATTCTGGTCTTTCTACTTCAAAAGGCCAATTTAGAATGAATGAAAGTAATTCTTTAAAAATCATACCTATCCCTATCACAATGGACAGAATAAATCTCAAAAGGAAAAGTTGTGCAAGTTGTGCCTTGGCATGGAGAGCAAGCCCAAGGCTCAGCGCCTGTCCCGACAGACAAAGTAGCTGGAGGCCGGGTGTGGAAAGAGGCCTTGCTCAGAACTCAGGGCAACGAGCACAGCTCTGGAGTTTGAGTCACTGCATCCCTCAGTCACGCCTTTGCTTTCCAGCTGACTCCAGCTTCCTCTGAGGGGTGTGGTGAGGGGTACTCCCAACCCTAAACTGGAGATTTAGCCTCAATTTTGTGGGGGGGAGGGGGAATGGTAAGACCCAAAGGATTAGCTTTGGGATTTGGTTGTTTTTGCAAAGCTTTACAAGCTCTACCTCTTGGGCCTATCTTACATTATTATACTGTATACAATAAAGTTTGTGTTTTTTTTTGTTTGGGGTTTTTGAATGTCCTAGGAAGCCCTGGGGCCTTAACCGTCATTTTCAAATAATGCCAAGTTCTTAAAATTGCCTTTCTAAACCCTATATGTTCCGGGTAATTTGGTCCATGCTATCCTAATTTCTAAGTGCACGACTTTTGGTTTCGAAAAATTAAATAACAGACATATTGAATGAGATCATCCTAGTGTGTTATGTCTAGATCTCTAGCAAGACCCAGTCGTGGGCAACACAGCTCCTAGGATTCAGTGTTCTCAACTTCCACTTCTTTTTACTGGCTCATTGAAAGCAGCTTACATCTGCTCTCTGCCCCACCCCTAGTTATGCCACGTCTCAACCTCATGAAAATATTCATTTACTTTGTCATTTTGTTGTTGTTGGGAAAGCATTGGACAGAATTGAAGAAGGCACAAAGTATCTCCTCTTCTCCAGTGTAGCAGTTACTCAACTCATCTGTAACCCTCTCTAGAAGATGCCGCAGTGTTCTGAGGCATGAAAAAGCACAGCTGGGCACAGTGGTGCATCTCTGCAATCCCAGCCTCAGGAGGAGGATGAGTTTGATGCCAGATTAAGCAACTTAATAAGGCCTTGTCTCAAAATGAAATTAAAAAGACTTAAGTGTCGCTCAGTGATAGAATGCTTGTCTAGCATGCGTAAGGCTCAGTTCAATCCCCAGTACTGAGAATAAATAGCAGAATGACATCTCCTTCCTCTGCTACATCACCCCAAAATTCATGCTCTTTGGGAAGAAAAGCCTTTGATGAGAAAAGTCTTCAATAGCAAATAAAGCAGCTTCTTTCTTTTCGATTCTCTAGGCATTCAGAAGGTAACGCAAATTGGCCTATCCCCAACCCCTACCCCTAGTCTCTACCATAAAGCCCATTAGTAGCTGCAAATCAATTAGGTCAAATATTCTCATCACATTTTCTGGACCACAATCAAGGAAACGTAAAGTTGCATGGGTGAAGCGTGAGGGCAGAGTTGGCCCAGAAGATTTGTGCCCATGTGGCTGGCAGGATTTTTCTATTGAAACAGGGGACTCTGTGGGCTTCTCAGGAGAGACCACAAACCTAGGGTTTGCATCAAACCTGCCTGTGTACATAAGCAGCAGTTCCGCTTGGGCTAATTATATAACAAGCTAGGTGCCACTGGTTCTCAACTTTTCTTTAACCAGTGTGCCACGCCTCCTATGAATAACGAATTGTATCACATCTCCTCCTGGTCATTGTATTGTTGGGGGGGCAGCAGCTCACTAATAATGCCTTTGCTGGCTTCACAGATACTCCCCTTGGCCTCCAAGACTTTGGCTCCTAAGAACATCACCACTGGGGCTAAGGTACAGTTCAATAGTTTATTAATGTTTGTGCCAAAATTTCTTAAATTTCAAATTCTTTGTTATTATTCATCATTGGCTGAATCCACAAGAATCTGGAGTGTTTTCTTATTTCTGCCTCAGAGACAAGGAAATAAGAGATTAGGCAGCAAGCAGGATGGATATTCTTTCTGCATCCTACTTCACAGCTTCCTAAGGGGCAAAGACATAAAAGAGGAAAATCTGGGCTTTTCTTTCCTGTTAGCAAGTGCACCTGAGTCCTAATCTGGCCAGCTGTGTGACCTCAGGCAAGTTACCTAACTCCTCTGAGCCTCAGTTACTTCCTCAGTCAATGCATCTACCTCATGAAAGGTCACTAGAATAAATGATGGAAAATAATTAGCAAAATATTAATAGACAGTAGCAGCTACTGTTAGGCCCAATCAGAATCCCAAAGCCAGAGCTTCTATACATAGCTGCTTCAGTTACTCTGTTGGAAGTGGCTGGCTGGTGTTGCGTGGCATAAAAACTTGAGATCTCAACCAACTACAGTACTTTTAGTTCAAGCATTCAGAGGGATAATGTTGTCTTCCTTCATCATTCTTTTTTTTTTCCTTCATCATTCTTTATTAAAGTAGAAAAATAGAAAAACAACACATCTGCAATAGAATATCTTATTTATATCTTAGAATAAAATACATTGCTTCTACAATGTACATTATTGATTTCCTTCAAATATCCCATTCCACTTATCCAGTTTCAGTCTTGAATATTAGGTGTGGCTGGAACATGAAAAGCCTGGAGCTACTGCAGCCACTTTCTACTCAGAGATACCAAACTGATGATGTTGCAACCAACAGAAGAGGAAGGGCCAAAATTGTCTCCAAGAAACAGAGCCAGGGAGCTGATCAAAAGGCCCTTGAAGCTTCCTAGAGTGTTGAGCTTCTCGATTTCTTCAGCCAATGGAGTCTTCAAGCCCACTGAGAAGTGGGCCACAAACAAAAATGCAAAAAAAAGAAAACCAACTTGTCAACATTGTAAAATATATACAGCACTGAAACATTACGTTACCTCATTAATATGTATACTTTTTATATTTTTAACTGCATGCCTCTCTTGTGATTCACTATTATACTTCTGTCCTCTATCAGTGATGAGGAAAATCCCTTACCAAGTCAATCTCTACAACCCTGGGCATCATACCTATGGATTCCACCAGCCGCAGATCAAAAGTATTTGAAAAAAACTGTATGTAGTGCTGGGGATTTAGCTCAATGGTTTCGCCACCTGCTGCGCAAGTGCAAAGACACGAGTTCGATCCCCGGTACCAAAAAAAACTGTATGTATACTGAACATGTACAGCCTTTTTATTCTTGTCATTATTCCTTAACAATATGGTAAAACAGTTACTTACTGCATTAGCTATGATAAGTCGTCTAGACATGATGTGAAGCATACATGAAGATGTGTTTAGGTTCTCTGCAAACCCTATGTCCTTTTATATAAAGGACTTAAAGACCCGTGGATGGGGGTGGGGGGGTGGGGTTCTTTGTGGGAAGAGGGTTCTGGAACCAGTGCAGATGGTTCTGCATTTTCTGAAAAACCAATCTTGAAGACATCCTATTATTGTGTCCTCTAAACCTGAATCCTCATGGTGAATTTACTGCTTGAATTTAATGGGAAAAGGAAACAAAGCTACTTCTAGAGAATCTACATGCCATCATTTTCAAACTTAGAGGTCTGCATATAACCATAACTTCTCTGTGCCTCAAATGTCCTGAAAAGCAGAGATACATGATGTTGGAAAGGTTGGTCATGAGCACTACCTGGGCAATGTGTGAAGAAGGAAAGTGGAAGAAACTGAAAAAATCGTTGTCAGGATTCATGCCCAACAGCAACTGGGCATCAAGGAGTTTGGTAGGACAGAAGGTTGAGTGCAGATATTTATGCAGTCAAAGGCTTCAAGCATCTTAGACAGGACCAGGCTCATAGTAGGCCCTTCATAGATAGCAATTTTGTTTTAGGAGTTGAGTATGCGAACCACTCATGTGGGGACCATCTGAAGAGCACAGAGAATTGAGAATGCAGATTCCTGGGCCTCATCCTATGCCTGCTGAATCTGATACCAGGTAACCTTAGGAAATCTGTATAACCAAGGAGCACCCCATCTGAATCTGATGTATTCTACATTTCGTACACTTGCCTGACCATAAGACTGACCCAGAACCCTTTTTAGTATACACTACAGTGCCACATCCCAGGACCCATGAATCTTAATCTCCAAGGAATGGATCTTGGAATATTCATATTTTACAAGTGCCCCCAGAGAATTCTTCTGATCAAGTATTTTTAAGAAATACTTCCTATCTTACTTCAGGCTGCTATAGCAAAGTATATACCAGGTAGTTTAGAAATCACAGAAATTTATTTCTCACAGTTCTGGAATTGGGGAGTCAGATCAGGATTGCAAGCATGGTTGGATTGTGGGGAGATCTTGCTTCCTGATTACAAATTGTCATCTTCTCAATGGATCCTCACAAGATGGCAAGAGACTCTTTAGCTCTTTTGGCACTAATCCTACTCATGACGACTCCACTCCCATATCCTAATGACCTCCCTAAAACCCCACCTGTTAAGGGTTAGGATTTCAACCTGTGAACTGGAGGGAGCAGGAATATTCAGTCCATAATATTTTCCTGGAAAACACTAGAAATCCACTGGCACAGATATCCAGAAGATAGGCACTCCCCTATTTTCTGGGCTTCTGGGAAGTAGAATATGGGGTGGGGGCATGCCATTAGTTTATCAAATCCAAGACGTGGAGAACCTGACTTCCTTCTTGGTCTCCCACGGTGGTAAACTTGAGGCGAGCCATCCATACACTTTCCACGTCAGCTGCATGCAATCCCAGGCCCTGTCCAACATCATGACTGGCTGCTCAATGCTGAGAAAATCAAAGCCAAGGATAGGAGGCACTTGCTTGCATTGGCCCTCATTCTCCAGCATGCTTCTATTCTCCTATCATTGGATCTCAACCATGGCTGTTTTGAGTCACCTGAAGAGTTTTAATTAAATTGAGGCAAAACTCCACCCAAAATTAATAAGCCTGATGGCAGGAGCAAGGGAGATTGGTTTGTTTATTACAGGCTCCATTCCCCACTGGGTGAGTCTCAAGTGCAGACACAGTTGGGAAACACTGAGCGCTCTCTCTCTCTCTCTCTCTCTCTCTCTCTCTCTGCTTCTCTCCCCCCCACCATCCTTTCCCTCATCTCTTCTATCAGCTGCCCTCCTCAGCATTTCTTCTTTAATAAGAACTTCTTCAGTTGTTGTTGCAACTGGGTGTGGGAAGACATTAAAACATTTTAATCGACTCATTAATTCAAACAACCAGTGAGTTTATTTTTAGAATATCCAACATACATGTGAATAGGCCTTTTAAAAATATTCTTCCTTCATGAAGCAATATAAATCCTATGGAATTCTGGAACCTTACTTATAAGTGTTCTTATCTCTTTAGAATTCAGTATTTATCTATGGGATAGGAAAACCAAACATTAAGAGGTAGATCCCCAATCTTGCAGCTGAGTAGAGTCTTCATCTTCTACAGATTTTGATCACACTCGTGAGAAGACAGGCTCACTCAGCCTGATCAAGAGGGGTGCCCCAGAAGGGTCTACAATCTTTTATAACCTTTTTGTCCCATAATATTTTTTTTTTGGTACCGGGGATCGAACTCGGGACCTTGTGCTTGCAAGGCAGGTACTGGAACCACTGAGCTAAATCCCCGGCCCCTCCCATAATATTTTTAATGTGGACAGTGAGCAAACAGTCCTACGGGCAAAAGTTTTCTAATCATAACATAGATCATTAGGGGTAAACTCTAAATCAGTACTCTGATGCAATGAATGGTATTTCCAAAATCATTCCTCTAAGGTCCTTATTCAAGGCACACACTCAATGTCAGCTATTTCAATCCCATTACACAGCAAAGTGCCAAAAGTTCAGTGAGTCAAATGGAAGGATTTGGAAAGGTCTGGAGGAGGGAAATTAATGAAACTAACACAACAATGGTAGAAAAAAGAGTTCTTGGGAAATAGAGCAGAAAATTATTTAGATGACCATGTACTTTACGGATAGTTTATAGGCATGAGCCTGCACTGAATGAAAACAACATTGGTACCAGTGACCTTGGTCCCAGTCCCAAACCTCTGAGTCCTTCTGAATCTTTGAATCCCACACCACCCAAAACAGAGGGATGATGGTACCTGCCTCACTGCAATATACGGTAGATCAAAAGAAATAACATGTAAGAAAGTCCTTTGAAAATATGCTGTATAGTACCAGAAATGGTAGAGCTATAGATCACACTCTGAAAGTTTTTGCAGAGTATTTTGAGCAACTTGGTGCTCAGCAAGATGAAGGATGTGAAGAACTTGGAGATGGTTCAGAAGAGAGTCAGAGAGATGATTAAAGGGACAGAAAATCAAAACCATGCTCAGGAAAGGTTAAAGGAGCTGAGTTCATTCTGCTTGGAGAAGACAAATCTACAGGGTAATTTAATAACTGTTTACAAGCACATGCGGACTGGTATCCAGCTGTTCTTTCCAATGGACAGAGAAGAAAGTGTTGTAGATCCTTGTCACTGCCAGGCTTGACATGCGAGTTTCAAACCATTTTTGTGTGACTGGGAAGGTTCATGACATGTAACACTGTATTTTTATTCTCTTTTTTTTTTGGTACCGGGGATTGAACTTGGGTCCTTGCACTTGCAAGGCAGGTGGCAGAACCACTGAGCTAAATCCCCAGCCCTGTATTTTTATTCTATGCCACAAATTCTAACCATAGGTATTGAAGGGAATCCATTAGCTGGGTCTGTGCCTGGGCCTATCTGACCACACAGTGTAGAAATCTCAGTGGGAATGTGTTGTTCCCCACTAATTGTCTTCCATGCAGTAATTCTAAGAAATAGCAAAAATAATAGCTACCTTTACGTGTTTACTCTGTACCAAGCAGTTTATGCTTAGAGTTTTATGGCAGTATTTCTTTTAATGGAGAAAGGAAATGAGGCATGAAGAGGTTAAGTAACATGCTCAAGGTCACCCAACTAAAGGAGCAGAGGAGCTAGAATTTTAACCCAGGGCTAATCCAGAGCCCAAGTCCTTACTTGCTGTAGCAAATGGTTTCTTTGTGAAAAATGATCCACAAAATGTAGTCTTCAGAACTGATAGGAGCAATGAAAGCTAAGTGTGATAAAGTCAAATAGGGATGGTTCTTACCAGGAGCCAAAAGTTTCATCAAATTAAGATATAATTGATATTTATGATACAAACCAGACCACTTCAGAATTTTATGTCCTACATAAAATTAATAGCACACTGGAGATTTTCTAGATCAGCAGCCTTTATCTGGCCTTCCTGGTCCAATTCAAGTTGGACCCTGGTCCTCTTCCTACCAATATTTGTCTAGGATGGTCTCTCCATCTCTGCTCCCTGTGCATATGACAAAACTCACGTCACGTATTTTCCTGATTTCTGTAGAAAGCACATTCTCATATTCTCGTTGTTTCCCATAATGTGATTATAGTACCTGTGCTTTCTGGTTAAATCTTTCAGCTTTTTTTTTCACAGCCTGATAGGAAACAGGCTTGTGTTTGAGTTGGTGCTAAGATAAGAACCACGCTACTCCTGTAACTAGATAGAGTTGTTGCCTAGAGGAGTTAGATGTAGACTCACTGCAAGGGGGAATTAGAAATCAGACCCAGTAGAAAGTCAAGTCCCAGGCCAGAAATGGAATATCCAGATCCACTGAGTGAGAAGCCACCATCAGGCTATGCAACAAGAAGCCAGAAGCCAAGGAGAATGGAAGTGGGCACGAAAGAATAATAGGATTCACAACCCCCGGCATCAACAAAGCAGGCAAAGACAGGAAGGCTCACTCATATTGAAACACACAGTAAGGAGAAGTTTCCAAGCTTGGAAACTCAGGATTGGGCCACATTTGCATTCTTTGGTTCCTCTGCTTATCTAGAAGGGAAAACCATGACATGAGCCATATCCATGCAAGGAGGTTACGGGATGTAGTGATGAACACAGTGTGCTGTGAAATCACAGAGAAAGAGCCCTCAGGAGCTTCAGTGGAGAAGAAGAGGCTTGGACTGAGTGTCAAAAGAAAACTGAGGGAGAAACAGAAGGAAAAATATTCCAGGAAGAGGAATAGCATAGGCAAAGACCTCTACCATTGGTCATAAAGAGGGTCAAAAAAAGCCAGATTAGTGTGATGGAGAAGTATGATGGAGTTTTTGGAGAGGTAAACTTTGAGATCTGGCTGACATTTAGATGAGCTAAAAAACCAAACAAGGAAACAGAGGCAGAAATAATGTGAGCTTGGTTAACACTTGGCATCAGGAAAAGTTTCTGAACTCTTCTGCAATGGGAAGATTTGATAGTGAGGGCCAGGGATTTAGCTCAGTGGTTCTGCCACCTGCCTCACAAGCTCAAGGACCTGAGTTCAATCCCCAGTACCAAAAAAAAAAAAAAAAAGATTTGATAATGAGCAAGAGGGACCACTGACTACAGGAACCCCATGTCCTTAAGACAAATTCATTAGGTGTAGCTGTGCACAGTGAGCAGCATGGGAGATCTGTGGACAGAGCAGAACACAAGGAAGCCAGGCATCCAGTCAGAGGCCAGAGAAGGACTATAAATAGGTGGGAGGAAATATAAAAATCAAAAGACAGTTTGATGGAAGGAATAGCTAAGCAACAAAAGGGTCTAGAATTTGCAAAGAACAAGTAAGTAGAGTCAACAAAAGCAAGTGTGCTTCCTAAGCTCCAGGGAGAATCTCGTGCAAATGCCCCTAAAGGCAGAGCAGAGTGTCCCTATGTCTTTGAATGGTAGAGAAGTGGGGAAGAAAGCATAGGTGATCCCTACCTCAGAACCCAGGGTTAGGCTGCCCTGGACAACAGAGATCTGCCCAGTGGACTACCTGGTAATCTTACCCTTTTCTGCTGCCTATACTATCATTAGAAATTATATTATTTTTATTATATGACATCATATTATCTATCATAGATCATGTTATATGTTGTATGCTATATGATAGATACATACATGCTACAGAGGTTGGATGTATTAATATCATTAGAAATGACACTATCATTAAATTATGTAATTAGATTATCTAATTAACATTTTAAAGTACAAGAGACCAAAGAATTCAGTACCAAAACTCACATTTTGAAGCCTTGGTTTAAGCAAGGGCCTTGGAAGTCCTAGATGAGTGACTTGATTGTGTATCCATTTCCTGGTCCATAAAGTAGAGAAAATGTCACACAGGATTGCAGTGAAAAGGACCCAAGAACACATGTTTCTGACAATCACTGCAGCCAAGTTGTGGTGGTGGCTGGATCCTGGCTGCCCTGGATAGGATTTGTAGACGACATGGAAGCCCTGAAACCAGACCACAAACACTGGGCCAGTGAGGAATCTGCACATAGTTCAAATCAAAGCATGCTGTTGGGAGTCCTCCTGAGCTACTGAGGGAAACTCAGATGTGTTGAGCCTTTCTGGAGCTAATGACATCTTCTGTAAGACTCATATCTCATAAGAAAGATCTGTAACTATTTGCAAACACCAGCGAGGCTCCAGAAGGAAACAAGCAGGGAGCACAAGAATGCTTCAGAAAGAGCTTCCCACCCTGGTGACCTCAAATGGACTTTGAAAAGAACATATGTGCTTTCTTGGGATAAAATATTTACCTATCACATGTGTAGACAGACACACAAAAATATCTGTTTTAGGGATAAATTAGAACATCTTTAGAACTCCTTTCAGATGCACATGCTTTGTTTCCTAATAATACGAACAGTACTAGCCTTAAGTTGAAATCATTTGTTCAAATATCAGTATGTTGTGAAATCATTCTTGCCTCTAGCAAAAAGAATTAAGAGCTCATCTCCTATCAATTACATGAGAACTCAGGGAAAGAACCCTAAGCTATTCCCCCTGCTATTATTGACACTTGTCATTTATCCACCTGGGGGTTATCGTGTAGAAGATTTCCCCTCTGGACCAAACTTTTGGGCAATTTCCTGCTGTAATTTGGAAATACAAACAGATTTTAACAGATTTAACAGAACTTCATTAAGAAATTCAAGTTTTTCCTAAAGTATTAGGTTCTGTCTTCCAAAGTCAAACAGAAATCACTGTTTAATGTCCATTCTTTGAATAACTCTCACCCACCTGGGTGTGCCATGTAGGGTTCTTCATTTCAACAGAATGGGACATAGCTTTACTTAGACTTCCCTCTATCAGAAACCCTAAGAAATCACCCTTGTCCCTTAGTTAATGCACACATTCAAGGCCCCCTATTGAAACAAACACAAACTCTATCACAGAGTATCATGTAGATAGTAGGTGTCCACAAATGAATGTGGAATAGCTGAATGACTGAGGGGTACCCTGGACCCTTCTGCCTTCCCAATCTCATCTTGCCCCTCTCACCCCCTCATGATCTCCCCTCTGGCCACCCTGGCCAGTGCTTATCAAGCAAACCCCACAACATTCCTCCATTAGGGCCTTTACGCCTTCTTTCCACTTAGGCTCAAATGCTCTTCCCTAAAACATCCAGGGCCTCATTCTCTAAACTTCTACAGGGGTCTTCGTGTTCAACCTTCCCTGCCCACTGCTTTCGAAACAACCTCCCCCATTTAGCCCACAAAACAACAGCTACTGCACTTCTTGCCTGCTTTCTTTTTCTCCCTGGCACTTAGAAAGATCTGAGTTTGCATATTTAACTTATGTATGTAGTCACTATCAGGCTTTCCCATACAAACTCAAGAGCCCATGTTTCGTCTGTTTTTTATTCACTGTGGTATTCACAGGGCCTAGGACAAAGGCATGGGACATAGGGAACATAATTTCTAGTTGAGGAAATTAGTGGATGTTTGAAAAGAAAACTCAATGAAAGGATAAAACAAGAAGTTACTCGAGTGCCCTGGTTTGGGGTCCTTGATGGAAATGTCCTCACTCCTGGGACTCGCTGTATACAAGCACACATAGCCACTTAAATGTCCTCTTGAAAGTAGATTTTCTCCCTTTCTTATTCTTATTTCTTCCCTGTCCTATTAAAGTATTTGAAACCAGATGCCTTAAGCGATAAAGCTTGCTGAGACAACTTGTGATATGCTTAAAATGTAAGTAATGTGGTTGGTTGCTAAAGGACCCCTTGGATATGGCGAAATAACCAGTGAAAATAACCCCTGATGTGATAAGGCCACAGCCCCTGTGACCAGCCTTACGATAAGAAGGGGGGGCTGCACCCAGATGGTTGCATTTCAAAGGCCCTGCAGCCACCTCCCCAGAAGAGCCTAAGGCAGCAATGCAAGAAGCCATCACTACACCTGCCAGAAGGCTCTGGCACCACCTCCCTCCACCCAGTAGGCAGTAAAGGGCTCATCTTTTTCCGGGATCTCCCTGCACCTAACACTTATCTGTAGTGGAGAGAAACTCTCACCCTTATCTCCCCTAGGGGTTCTGACACTTTCCCAGCCTTTCCCCTCCATCTCAGAAAGACATATTTATTTTGAGAGTCTGTGCAGCTATGCAAAAGTCTCTTCACTCAAAAGAATGGGAATTTGAATCATTTCTGCTTCTTGAACTAGAAAAATCAGTCCTTTATCAAACTAATATACAAAAGTATGTAGTTGTAGTTATAACCTTAAAATAACATCACCAAACATTTACTGAGGGTAAAGACTGCCCACTACCATGTGAGAGGAAGGATGGACTATGGCAGATTTTTCAGATTTATTGCAGACAGCAAAGCCCAGCCCTCATGCCCCCTGATAAATGGGAGAACAACAGGACCAGTTCCTGAGAGCATCTGTCATTCCTGGGTGAAATGGTATAGAAGTTTAAGTTGATAGATGGAGAGGTTGTAAGAAATCAGAATAAAGCAGAGAGAGAGAGAGAGAGAGGGAAACAGAGAGAGACAGAGAAAAAGACAGAGACAAAGAGAGAAAAATCGTTCTACAGGAGACCCCAGAAAAAGAGAGAGAACAGGAGAATCCAGACACATGCTCAAGTCCAGGAGTGTGGGGATTAAACTTCTCTCTCTGTATTTGGTGAAGTACATTTTGATTAGGAGGCCAGATATTATCACTTAAATTAAATTCTGGCTTCTGGAACTTTCTGAAGCTCTCATTTCCTTCATTTTCCATTTTCGAGCCCTGATAGGGACAATGTCTTTTAATGGAGTAAGATATTAAATTTATGCAAGGGGCTGGATATGTAGCTCAGTGGTTGAGCTGGTGCTTAGCCTATGCAAACCACTGGGTTCAATCTGGAGAAGGAGGAGGAGGAGGAAGAGGAGGAGCAGGAGGAGAATGAGGAGGGGAAGGAAAAGAAGGAGGGAAGCAAGAAGAGGTGGAGGAGGAGGAGGAAGAAGAAATGTAGGAAGAGGAGGAAAGAGCAGAAGGAGAAGGAGGAGAAGAACAAGAAGAAGAAGGGAAGGAGGGGAAGGAGAAGAGGCCAAAGGCAAAAAGAAAGAGAGCAAAGCTTCTAAGATAAAAAGCTTCAATTTGAGTGAATTAAGGAAATACTCATTCATCATTGTCTTGGTTTCTAATATTCGTTAAGCACTTGCTGCATTTCATGGAATTGAACACCCCACCCATGGGAAGACTCACCATTATTTTGGGACAGCCAGGAAAGAAAATGCTACTAATTAAATCAAGACATCAGAGATGTTAGCTGGTGGGGCTCTAAACCAAGAGAAAATAGTGTATGGTATCAAGTACTCCATGTACTAATGACATTTAATTTTCTAAACAAATTTCCAAGACAGGTAATAGTATTTGGTCAATTTTTTTCTCAGATGAAATAAAGGTTTAGGTTTTTCAATAAGAGGCAGATCTGGGTCAGATCCAAGCCTGTTTGTCTCTGGGATCTAAGTCCCTAAGCACCACTCCCCTCTCAGGGTCTTGGACTATCGGATAAGGGACCACAGAACAGGACCCAAGTAGATGGGGAAGGTAGCAGCTTTTCCCTCACACCTAGAATTTTCACTCAATAACAGCAAAAGCCATGATCTCTCCTCTTCACAGTATACTGTACTCAGGGATAGGCATACCTGTCTTTGTGCTCTGTTATTTACCCACAGATCCTGGAGCATAGAACTCAGTTCAAAATTGACCTGCTGTCTTCTTGCTGGCATAATAATCTAAGAAGTAGTCAAAATGTCTGGAATGTAGAGGTTCAGTATCCTCTCTGCTTTTCTGCATTTACAATTTTTGTAACAAAGGAGTTTTTAAACAATCAGAATGCAGGGTCATATTGATAATAGCACTTATTAAACCCCTGCTATCTATCCCAGCTGTAATCTTACTTAGGATCATGGACAGGTGGAGGATCCTTTATCTGAAAGGCTTGGGTCCTGAAGTGTTTCAGGTTTTAGATCTTTTTCAGATTTTTGGAATATTTGCATCTAAACAGTGAGATAATTTAAACATGAAATTTAATGTGTGTTATCCACCTTACACACTTAACCTGAAGGTGATTTCAGACAATATTTTAGTGCACCTGCATCCTGACTGCGATTGGTTACAGGCGGTCAGGCATGGAATTTCCCACTTGTGGGGACATGTTGGTGCTCAAAGAGTTTCCAACTTTCGAGCATTACAAACTTTGGATTTTCTGATTAGTGATAGCCAGCCTAAATGTTTGACCAAAATCTTGAAAACACTTCATCAAAATCTTGAAGCAGTGTTAGGGTGAGAGGAGAAACAGCTGTACAACGACAAAAACTACAAGTCTTTAGGGAAAAATTAAGGAGCCTGAAGTGGCAGCATCTAAGTGTAATGCACAAAGACAGCTGGCCAGTGTCTCAGTGCTCTGCCCTTTTCATTGGTGTACTCTGTGCCTTTTAGCATGCTCTGGGAGCGTCTTGGAACTTTGTAGAGTTGCCTGCTCTGCAGCCCCGCGAGACAGAGTGGCTGAATCCACCACATGGAGCATTTTCTGGGGAAATGTGTGTGCGCCTGCGCATCCTCATGCACCTGCTCAGGGAGCAAATGAGCCTGACCGTGTGCACCCACTCTGTCTCCCCCAACAGAGAGATTTGGGGGCTTAGCATGTTGAGAAAAACAAAACAAAACATGTTTTGGGGTTTAGCATTTGATGAAGGATTAAAATAAATTTTTAAAACTAACTAGCCTCAAAAACAAATAAACAGAAGGAAGGCCTGGTCATGTTAAGACGTGGAATCTTGAATTTCCCACAGCAGTGGGGCTGATTCCGCTCACACCCCTCTCATCCTGGTCCACTCACTGGCTGGGGTCCCCTGGGGCTCTCCCATGAGCAGTAGCAGAAGGGCCAGCTGAGTCAGGCGGCAGGGTAGAAACAGGCTGGAGGATGGGAAGCGGGAGAGAAAGGAGATTGAAAAGGCAAAATGGATTCAGGAAAGAGTAAAGATTTGCTGAAAAGCTCATAGATGGGCAGTCCCGTGTGAAGGCAGAAGTTAAAGAACAAAATTCAACTCAACAATTGATCTGAATTCTCCAGACGGATGATCAGTCCATAGAAACCTGGACACACTGGTTGAATCTAAAAATATTTTTAAATATCAAATTGAAATTTTGTTGAGTGAATCCTCATGGACCTGATCAGGTGGCTTGGCTTAACTCACACCTGCTCATAATTGTTTTCTGGCCATTCACCTTTTCCGCTCTTCTAAGAAATGGACATCTATGGTCATGTATGAAAGCGCTGGGCTCCAGTGCTTGTTCTTTCCATTAGGGGTACGGATTAGACACAGTGAAATGTGCACACTGGCAGTGATATAAGAGATGAGGCAGGGCAAAGCAGGCTGGAGAAAGGAGTGAGACCTGTCAATCCCAATGGCCCGGGGCAACGGACCCCATATGTAGAACTTTTCCCAGGAGATGTAGACAACATAAAAAGGACCCAGTATCCTGTGTGAGTTTGCACCGTAGCCCACACTCATTTTTATGTTTACCCCCTTTTTCTCTCTGTTTGGCCTACGTTTGCTCTGCAGTGCTGGTTTTTCCCATACCCATTTACCCTGTATTTTTCAAATAAACTTTTTGGCACCGTTATTGGCTTGTCTCATCCATTTCTTTGTTGGAGGCAAGAATTTTTGATTGGCGAGCCATTCTAAATTAAACACCCTGTAACAGCAGGTCCGCCATACATCTGCTTTGTCACAGTGATGGTTTGGGGAATCCAGGAAGTCAATAGATACATCTGAAATGCAAAGCTGATGGGAAGGGTGGAGTTTGCAAGTGAAAGTAATTAAACTCATTAGTCAAAAGCAAAGAGAAAACCGAGCCAGTAGTCCATTAGAGTAGGGAAGGATTTTCTTAATGGAAGGATATCATGAAACTGACAGTTAAAAATGAAATTAATTTTTATATCATAAGAGATAATATCCTAGTTGAGACAGTGACAATACAGAAATTGCTTTCATTATTTAAAAAATATTAGTACATGTTTGCAATGCATAATAAATACATTCATGGTTGGCCATTGGTCCATATACATACAGCATCTTCAGTGTTTTTACTTCCCCTTCCTCTCCCTCCCCTCGGTAATGTCACAATATGTCATCTCTTCAATGTTTTTAATAGATCTCTCTGTCTCTCTCTCTCTCTCTTTCTCTCTCTCTCCTTCTCTTCAGTACTGGGGACTGAACACATAGCCTGCACAGTGCGCTATATCCCCAGCCCTTTCATTTTGAGACAGGGTCTTGCTAAGTCATTGACTTGCCCAAGCTGGGCTGGAATGTGTGATCCTCCTGCCTCAGGCTTCCAGCCTCCCATGGTATACCACCATGCCTGGCTTATTTATCTCTTTGCACTTCGTTTGTACAGTTCTTCATCACACTGAACTCCTGACAAGTGTCCTGTAAACTACACACACAGAATAAGGATATTTCTCCTCTGGACTGATAAAGTTTACGAAAGCTCCTGATTCTGGATAAAATGCCTCAATTCTGGTTCAGAAACTGAAGCTTAACTCTTGGTCTTTGAGGAATTTATGTTCTTCCCCAGAATCGCTGTTGCCCCTTTACGGTAATTGGCCCACAAGTGGGCTAACAGCCCTCAAGAACAGTTGCCAGCAGAAACTTTGGGTGACAAACAGGCCCTTCTCATTCAGTCTGGTTCATTTGCTTCATTTGTTCACTCAGTTCTCCTAAGACCATCATCCCAGGGCCCTGGCTGCAAAAAGTACCGTGTCACAAGAGGTAAGTCATAAGAAGTTGGGTGCTGGACTTCTCCAGTGCTTGTCTCCTGACATGCACCATTAAAGCAGTTTAGCTACAGGTCATTTCCCTAGCCCTCTGCTCCCAGGATAGATGAGAACCCTTCAGACTTGTCCAGCTCTTCTCTTAACCCCACACCTGTGAATAAGAGCACCTAGGAAGATGAGGCAAAAAGCATGCCAGGCACACTGGCCGGAAATACCAAATCCAGCTTCCTCTAGGACTGCAGCCTGCTGCGCAGTGGGAATCAAGAGGTAGGAAGCTGCCCATGTAACAGATGCACATTTCCATGCTCTGGTTCAGTGGGGAATGTGGGCTGCAAAGCAGAAATAAATCACGTGGAACTTGCTGTCATCTCTCTGCCTTCCTGCTAAACCCTTCACATGGTCGCTTGACTGGCTGGAGTCATTGTAGTTTTTAAAGGAAGCCTGGAAACCAGCATTGGCAGCACTGCCTAATTTGTAGCGAATACCTTTGTGGATTCTGCATTCGCATCTGGCCAGTGCCATCCTGCTGGGTATGATTATAATCCGCTGCTGCTCTTTCCCAAGCAGGAAGCTGGAGTCCTGTAACTGACAGCTTCCACAGAAGCTGCTTCCAAACCCAACAGCACATCAGAGCCAAGGAAGGGTCTGCGGTGCGGGACTTCTCCCAAGGCATAAAAAAGAGAGAGGGAGAGGGAGAGAAATGTGTTAACTGTGCTAACAGTGCCAAGTAATATGCTTCGTTAAAAATTTAATCACCTACAAGTGCAAAACAAGTGCAAAGCAATCACGTTGTAATTAGCACAGCAATTAACACCTCCCTTTTCGATAGCACATGCATCCTAGGAAGGGCAGGATTGCAAGTGTTTATGCTGCTGACAGGCTCAGTTCCTATAGAGAGGGAAAAATTGCTTAAATAGAATTTTTTGGTTTCTGGCATTTGGTCTGTTATGTGTCCAGGAAACCTCAGAACCAGCTGCCATTTTGGTTTTGTGTAAAAGTTGTTCTGCTGAGCAGTGGAACTAACCAACTTCCTTACGTTACGTGTTCTCAGAAACTTCTTTCTCACATCACCTCCCTTTTTCTTAATATTAAAATATAAATAAATAAGTTTTGAAATCAAATGTCTCATGCACATGGACACAATTTGCAGGCTAAATGGTGCTTCTATCCCCCTTTCCCAATAATTGTCTTCCTTAGTCCTTTAGCAGAAACAGACTAAAAATGTCGGGCAGCAGGATTAATGACTACTGGGAAAATCTCCCTATAATATTAATTCTATTATTTCAGGAAACATGGTTCTCTTTTTTACCACCAA